>NC_064614.1:599866712-600169743 GCF_023898315.1 Schistocerca nitens | reverse complement strand
GAGTGATTATCGCATCCACAAGAAAACCTAAATCGGGCAAGGTAGAAGAATCTTTTTACCCCTTCGCCAAGTGTACAAGTTAGGTGGGTCGACAACATATTCCTGTCATGTGACGCACATGCCGTCACCAGTGTCGTATAGAATATATCAGATGTGTTTTCCTGTGGAAGAATCGGTTGACCTATGACCTTGCGATCAAATGTTTTCGGTTCCCATTGGAGAGGCACGTCCTTTCGTTTACTAATCGCACGGTTTTGCGATGCGGTCGCAAAACACAGACACTAAACTTATTACAGTGAACAAAGACGTGAATGAACGAACGGACAGATAATAACTATGCAAAAATAAAGAAAATAAAATTTTCACTCGAGGTAAGACTTGAACCAAGGACCTCTCGTTCAGCAGCTTCTCACGCTACCACGGGACCACGACGCTCCTGAGCTCATTTTGTCCATGATGTTGCCTATGGGACCCGTGGACTACTCAGTTTGTATATTTTGCTTATTTTTTCACAGTTCCACACAACTTCTTCCTGTTTTCTCAATTGATCTGTGTTCAGTTTATCAAGGCCTATCCACTGTGCCAACTTATAACTAAATCTGAGGGGGGGTGCGATGGGGAGGTTCCCTTGTTAGTGAGGTGAAGATTCGCCAGGAAAGACACATGGTTCGGATCCCTGATAGGATTACTAGGGTAGGTTAGGGATACGCAAGTTGCCAAAGTGCCATCCAATTGAAAGACTGCAACAGGCCGTTAAGCCACACGGAATTATTATTATTTCCAGATACACTGGAATATTTTTTGCTAGGTTGTTCTCTCTCATTAGGGAGGGAAGTAAAAAAGAAAAAAATGAAGTAATCTTCACTTTAACATTACCTCTTCTATTCTATTCGTATTCTGATAGATCTCATCAGTTCTTACGCTCTATATCTCTTTTGTTAGCGCTATATTTATTTTTGTACTACGTAGCTCTGCTCTCACCAACATGTAGCTCTCTATAAACATTCATACACGGGTAGGCGTTCTGGCCTTACTGATGTGGTACAGCCTGAGTTTTGTAGCTATAAATGTGTCGTTCTTGTCGCAAATGTTTTTAACTCAACTAAGTTACATGTATTATTATCATTGCTTTGTGTGCTTTTTTCATACTAACAACCAAGCGAGGTGGCACAGTAGTTTGCACAGTAGACTCGCATCCGGGAGTATGACGGTTCAAACAAACATCCGGCCATTCTGATTTAGGTTTTCCGTGATTTCCCTAAATCGCTTCAGGCAAATGGTAGGATGGTTCGTTTGAGAGGACACGGCCGACTTCCTTCCCCATCCTTCCCTTATCCGATGGGACCCATGACCTCGTTGTTTTGTTGTTTTCTGTTCTTTCCGTAAATAAGCTCTATGTACCCTATCATGTATACGATGCCATTGTGTAACTGTCACACATGTCTTAAATATGCTATACATATTAACTCAGTTGACGAAACAATAAATGTGGTGCGCTATACCGACCTCCGCGTACCACAAAGGCTGTACCTAGGTTATGTAAATTGAATATGGACGGCGGGGAAAGGATAGGGAAGGGAAAGAACTATTGATGTCAGCTGCATCGAGAATTTATGCAGAATCAGCGGCGACGAGTGAAAATGTGTGCCTGACAGGAAGTCGAACCCGGGATCTCCTACTTACTAGGCAGTTGCGTTAAACAACAGTGTTTATCGCAGTTGTGCGGACTATCTCGGCACACCTACCGGCTGACCCACATTTCCAGCTAGCGTCAGCTATCTGCAGTCCTTGTCCATGTCCTCCATGCTCACTACTTACAAGGGAACCTCCCCATCGCACCTCCCTCAGATTTAGTTATAAGTTGGCACAGTGGATAGGCCTTGAAAAACTGAATACAGATCAATCGAGAAAACAGGAAGAAGTTGTGTGGAACTATGAAAAAATAAGCAAAATATACCAACTGAGTAGTCCATGCGTATCATAGGCAACATCAAGGCTAACGTGAGCTCAGGAGCGCCGTGGTCCCGTGGTTAGCGTGAGCAGCCGCGCAACGAGAGGTCCTTGGTTCAAGCCTACCCTCGGGTGAAAAGTTTAACTTTTTATTTTCAGTTTATGTAACAAACGATTATATTTTCATCAATTTTTAGGAGTGATTATCACATCCACAAGAAACCCTAAATCGGGCAAGGTAGAAGAATCTTTTTACCCATTCGCCAAATGTAGAAGTTAGGTGGGTAGACAGCATATTCCTGTCATGTGACGCACATGCCGTCACCAGTGTCGTATAGAATATGTCAGACGTGTTTTCCTGTGGAGTAATCGGTTGACCTATGACCTTGCCATCAAATATTTTCGGTTCCCATTGGAGAGGCACGTCCTTTCGTCTACTAATCGCACGGTTTTGCGGTACGGTCGCAAAACACAGACACTAAACTTATTACAGTGAACAGAGACGTCAATGAACGAACGGACAGATCATAACTTTGCGAAAATAAAGAAAGTAAACTTTTCACTCGAGGGAAGACTTGAACCAAGGACCTCTCATTCCGCAGCTGCTCACGCTAACCACGAGACCACGGCGCTCCTGAGCTCACACTGTCCTTTATGTTGCCTATCTTGCACATGGACTACTCAGTTTGTATATTTTGCTTATTTTTTCATAGTTCCACACAACTTCTTCCTGTTTTCTCGATTGATCTGTGTTTAGTTTTTCAAGGCCTACCCACTGTGCCAACTTATAACTAAATCTGAGGGGGGTGCGATGGGGAGGTTCCCTTGTTGGAGATTCCCGCAGGAGAACTAACGTAATTGTGTAGCCGCATTGAAAGTGGTGGATTCGTTGCACTTCGAGGTGAATCAGTTATACGAATTCGTGGTAGCTGTTATTTCGTACGTGTCCGAAACAACAGATAGCACGTATAAGTGCGCCCAGAGCTTGCTACAACAAATCTTCCCCCTCTCTGGCCCTTCGCTACTCACCCGTTCGGTTAGAACTGCGGTTATCGCTGAAAATTTGTCAAACATAACGGCGTACCAGTACCTGTACCCAGTTTACTCGGCCCACTGTGCTGTCAGTCACCAAATGGACGACTGCGAAACAAGACCATCCAGCCGGGATGCGTGTGCAGTCCACATGGCGCCCCCCCCCCCTTTACCAGCACCGTCTTTATCGTCGCCGTCACCTCCCCCCCCTCCCCCTCCCCCCCCCCCCCCCCCCCCGGGTGCGTCAGCTCGCGTTAGCAGGGCCCGGCGGTCGCGGCGCGGCCGAGGCGCCTCACTCAGCCACCGTGCGGCCGGCCGGCCGGCGTTTAATTACGCGGGCGCGTCGGGAGGGTCCCGGAGGGCCCATTGTGGCGGGCGGCGACCTCGCCCGTAATCGAGAACCGAGCCGTGAATGCGGCGGGCGGCGTTTTTTGTGCCGGAATGCCGCTGCGGGCGTCCCCGCCATTGAGCCGGCGGCGCTGCCGTCAGCTGACGGCCGCCGTTGAGTCACCGGTCGGGGCGGGGAGCCCCCATCCGCAGTACTATACAGTGCTCGTGTCCTGGCTACGAGGTCCAATCGCTCGCCAAATGGAAACTATAGTGAAAATCAAAAATGTTTAATTTGCATTATTTAGCTACACCTTCCAGCTACTTCTCTACATAATCGCGCTCCAACTTCGTCATTTGTAGTGATGTTGTACCAACTTTCCAATACCCTCGTCACAGAAGGCAGCCGCCTGACCTTTCTGCCAATTTTTAGTCTGGTCTGTAGCCTGTTGTTTCTATTGAAATTCCGTCCTCATAACCAGCGGTTGATGTCTGGAAAGAGATGAAAGTCACTGGAAGTCAAGTGTGTCCTGTATGATGGGTGATCGTACATTTCCCATCGAACAGAAGTGCGCGGCTGAGCACTGCCATGAAGAAGGACAATGCCTCATGATAGCATTCCTCTTCGCTTGAACTTAATTGGCCTTCGTTGAATCGATTTTCTCGAATCGCCTGATCCACTCACTAAAGAATACACCGGCTGACACTCGCTTCCTTCCCTGAATGCCTCCGTCATGAACGTCTGTGCGTCGTTCTCCAAAGTTTCTGCACTATTGTCGCCCTTTACTGTCTAGCATGACAGCTGATTCACGTAGATACTTAGATATTCAGCGATCACAGGCCCTGCAGACTACGCGCTGCTTCCATAAACTGTCTCCATTCCTTCGTGTTTTGTGCCCGGTTCCACCAGGTGTCTTCAATTCCAAGGACTGCTAGGTCCTTCGCCTGGTCGTCCATGAAGCGCTGCCTTGGTCATCCAATAGGGCGTTTGGTTTTTGGTTTCCCCGCTAGCGCCATCTTCGTCTGTCTTCCATCTGGCATACGGGCTACATGACCCCCCCACTGTATTCTTTTGCTCTTTATCTTCTGTACGATAGTTGGTTGTCGCAGCAGAAGGTAGATTTCTTCGTTTTTCCTCCTCCTCCATTCTCCATTATATAAAACTGGTCCCCATATCTTCCTCATTACTCTTCTTTCAAATATTAATAGTTTTTTTCCTTTCTCGCTTAGTCATGCTCCATGTTTCGGAACCGTACATTACTGCTGGGCATTATCACTGTGTTGTAGATTTTCATCTTCGTGTTCGCTGAGATCGATTTAGAGCCAAGCGTCTCTCTGAGCGTATGCATGTATTTCGTTCCCATTGCTATTATTTCCTTGATGTCCATATTTATGTTGTTATCCGTGGTAAACCACGATCCCAAGTATGTGAACTGGTCTACTCTCTTGAACCTCTTGCCATCTATCTCAAAAAATTCTATCTGCTCTTGTCTTCTTCCTAATTGCATGAACTCTATTTTGTCTCGATTCACTTTGAGCCCTACCTTCTGTGCATAATTGTCAATTTTCTGGTACATTTCTTTCAACTCGTGCTTTGATTCACTTAATAGTACTATGTCATCTGCATATCCGAGACAATTGAAGTTACCGTCCATCTCTACTCCAGCCTACACCTGTTGCCTATACTCTTTTATTACTTTCTCTAAGATGGCAATGAACAGAACACACGAGAGAGCATCCCCTTGTCTGATGCATGTCTCGAATGTTTCTGACGTGGCTCCCGGAAACGAGAGATTCACGTAGGCTGCATGAAATCAGCCAAAACCAGTCAGAGGAAGAAAATGAGTGACAGCACGCACATCACACTCTGTGAGAGATGCTATTTTTCTTGGCATCTTTACGTGCTCACTGTATGCTCAGAACCAAGAAGTGCGACAAGACGCAATTGAAAAGCGTACCAGAAACACTGCGCAACACATCTACACAAAACTTCATCGGATATTCACTGTAGTTTTAACTTCGCGACCGACCAGACCTTGGAAAAAGAAATGGCCCTGGTATATCGATAAAAACCGGAAAAAAGGAAAAAACAAAAAACAACAAATCGTGAGGTTTACTGCAGCTTGTGACTTGTTAAAAAAAAAAAAAAACAATACCTTCTCTTATAGCTGGTCTCATCAATTGATATTGTGTGGCGTAGTACAAACACTCGTTCGTTTGGGACATTTCAGTACACTAAGTCGATCGCCATGTCGATGATCCACCGACGATTGTCAGTTCAAGTGAAAGAAAAGAAGAAACATTAGGGTTTAACGTTCTGTCGACGAATAGGTCATTAGAGACTCAGCAAAGCACGGATTGGAGGGAGAGGGGGAAGGAAATCGGCCGTGCCATAAGAAAGAGTCATCTAGCTTCGGTGGTAAGGAAAGGCCAAATAATGCTTCTAGCCTCAGTTCTACATCCACATCCACACTCCTCAGGTGACCTCATGGTGCATGCGAGCATACTTAGAGTACTAGTGTCACTCCCCCCTTTCTAATTCCATTCGGGAACAGTGCATGGCAAAACAGATTGACTGTTAGTAAAGATCTCTCTAATTTCACTTTCATGGTCTTTTCGCGAGATACACATTGCATACTGTTTACTCGTCTAGAACAAACGCTCTCTGATGTTTAACATTAAGCCGCACCCCGATGCACAATATCTCTCTTGCAGCGTCTGTCGTACAGCTGTTGCGGCGGCTTCCATCACAACCAGCGGCGTACGTCGGCCCCACATAACACCACCCCAAAACACCATGGAACCTCCAACTTGCTGCACTCGTTGGGCAGTGTGTCTAAGACGTTCAGCCTGACCGGGTTGCCTCCAAATACGTCTCCGACGATTGTCTGGTTGAAGGCACACGTGACACTCATCAGTGAAGAGAACGTGATGCCGATCCTGAGCGGTCCTTTCGGCATGTTGTTAGGCCAATCTGTACCGCCCTGCATAGTGGCGTGGTTGCAAAGATGGACCTCGCCATGGAGGTCGGGAGTGAAGTTGTGCATCATGCGGCCTATTGTCCACAGTTTTAGTCGTAAGACGACGTTCTGTGGCTGCACGAAAATCATTATTCAACATGGTGGCCTTGCTGTCAGGGTTCCTCCGAGCCATAATCCGTAGGTAGCGGTCATCCACTGCAGTAGTAGCCCTTGGGCGGCCAGAGCGAGGCATGTCATCGACAGTTCCTGTCTCTCTGTGTCTACTCCATGTCCGAACAGCATAGCTTTGGTTCACTCCGAGACGCCTGGACACTTCTCTTGTTGAGAGCCCTTGCTGGCACAAAGTAACAATGCGGACGCGATCGAACTGCGGTATTGACCGTCTAGGCCTGGTTTAACTACAGACAACACGAGGCGTGTACCTCCTTCCTGGTGGAATGACTGGAACTGATCGGCTGTCGGAACCACTCCGTCTAATAGGAGCAGCTCATGCATGGTTGTCTACGTCTTTGGGCGGGTGGTGACATCTCTGAACAGTCAAACGGACTGTGTCTGTGATACAGTATCCACAGTCAACGTCTATCTTCAGGAGTTCTGGGAAGGGGGTGATGCAAAACATTTTTGATGTGTGTATATACATCTTAACAAAAGATTCGATGCATAACAGGAAATTGGTAAAAGTACCGACTTGCGACTCACTAAATTGCAAGTCTGTTCCTGATAGTCCCCATTCTTACCAAGTTGCAAGCGTTCCTGGTCGTTACCACACATTACAGTCCGACTGGGCCATTGTGCTTCCTTTCAGTCCGGATACACTCACACCTTCCTAATGCATGTTCCAAGGAGGTGAACTTTTTAAATTTGTAAACTAGTTTTTAGACAACGTGCTTTAAAATATTTGTAGTAAATATTCCTTTAAGCACATTAGTTCTGAAAATAAAATGACCTGATTTCAGTAACGTGCTTTTCTTTGCACCACTGACTAGAGCATCATAAACATATGGAATCAATCATAAACACAGCAGTTCACTTCTTTATGAACGTTCGTGTGAAAAATTCTCGGCACAATTATTCACTTGGGGAGAAGATACTGTGAGGGAAGATATCGACAGCTGAATCTCTTAAATCAGGCTTTCAAAAACTCTAGTATGGATAAAATTAGGATTCCAAGAACGACAGTCCGTTAGTGGTACTCCCTTTACGCCGCTACACGACTTTCCTGAAAAGCAATTTCTCGTGCATCACTAGAAGAAACAGAGTAGGAGCTTCCGTCGGCAATCCTGTGTTTCGGTTTTTGATCGTATGACACAAAGTATCATGATTTAGTGTTCTTTGACATTTATACACACTGTGCTTAATTCCGTGCTGTTTCTTTCTAGCTAAACGAAAACTAAGTGATTACAATAACGCTACAATCATATTCTGTGATACTCATAATCTACGGTAATGAGAGATACAAGCACACTGAACGTGAAGAAGAAACTTAGTATAGCTCTCTCTTCCATAAATGTCACTTTCGATCCTATACCGTAAATTATATGATATTCCATAACGATGACTCGTCACTGCACACGGTGTTTCGTCAAGGTTCCAATATTCTATTGGTGTGACCCATGTATCACTTGGCCATACAGAAGCCAAACTTCATCAAAAGTTATAAGTTAGTGTAAGTTAGTCGAGTTGAGGGTATCTGCTCTAGCAAAGTGAAAATTCAGTTATAGACTGAGTCAAATAGCTGCATGGAGTTACCCGATAAGCTTTCTTTGAAAGCCACAAGCCTGACGTGTAACTGAAGTGTTCTGCATACCATCGTGTAATTGGATTGGCCCCAACGGGTGGAGAATGAAGACCTGTGGGGTGTGGAGGCATGAATGAATCAAATAAACACCGCCCCCCCCCCCCTCCGGTTCTTGAAACAACGAATTTACCGACTGTAGTTGAGAGAACTCAGATGGAGAACTAGTCGAATACATTCCTCTAGTTAATAAGATACCAGACCCTTTCGTCATCTTTACTGTCATGACCTACTATGAATATGTTTAATGAATTACTCATTCTATCTATCCTAAAAATTATTACAATAAAACCACCAGTCATCATCTGCTGGGGTACTTTTGAATTCATCATCCCTTGACCATAATCGCAGTGACCGACATCGTTCTATAGACGTCACACAGATCTGCTTCAGACCAGCCACACAACAGGAAGCTTGGTTGTCGCTCGCACATATACAGGGTGTAACGGGCGTAAGTGCAGATATGCTATTGGTGACTGAATACGGTGTACTGTACAACAATAAACCAGTATTTTCGTCATTTGCACACTAGTAATTATAGCCACTACAAGTAGTACGTTCTCGGATTGGTTAGTACCACCAAGTAAATGTGGCAAGAGCAAACCATTATTGCTTATTTTGCCTGGGCCGCGTGGACGTAAAACTGACAGGTGCAGTCCACTTAGTGGTGTAGGACAACTGTGCAAACAAAATCAGGTCACAAAGTTTGTGAAAAGATTGTTCGACACAGACAAAAGACAACCAACACACCGATGCGCATACATGTTAAGATACCGTGTTGTTGTTATTGTGGCTTCAGTCCAAAGACTGGTTTGATGCAATTATCCACGCTGTTCTATCCTGTGCAATCCTCTTCATCTCCGAGTAACTACTGCAACCCACATCCTTCTGAATCTGCTTATTATATCCATCTCTTGGTCAACCTCTACGATTTTTACCCTCCACTCTTCCCTCCAACATCAAATTAGTGATCCCCTGATGCACCAGAATATGTCCCACCAACCGATCCCTTCTTCTGGTCAAGTTGTGCTACAAATTTCTCTTCTCTCCAATTCTATTCAGTACCTCTTCATTAGTTACGTGATCTACCCATCTAATCTTCAGCATTCTTTTGTAGCCGGCCGAAGTGGCCGTGCGGTTAAAGGCGCTGCAGTCTGGAACCGCAAGACCGCTACGGTCGCAGGTTCGAATCCTGCCACGGGCATGGATGTTTGTGATGTCCTTAGGTTAGTTAGGTTTAACTAGTTCTACGTTCTAGGGGGCTAATGACCTCAGCAGTTGAGTCCCATAGTGCTCAGAGCCATATTCTTCTGTAGCACTACATTTCGAAAGCTTCTATTCTCTTCTTGTCTAAACTGTTAATCATCCATGTTTCCCTTCAACACATGGCTACACTCCATACAAATACTTTCAGAAAAGACTTCCTGACACTTAAATCTATACTCGACGTTAACAGATTTCTCTTCTTCATAAACGCTTTCCTTGCCATTGCCAGTCTATATTTTATATCCACTCTACTTCGACCATCATCAGTTATTTTGCTCCCCAAATAGCAAAACTCATCTACTATTTTAAGTGTCTCATTTCCTAATCTAAGCCCCTCAACGTCACACGACTTAGTGAGACTACATTCCATTATCCTAGTTTTGCTTTTGTTTATATTCATCTTAGATCTTCCTTTCAAGACACTGTCCATTTCGTTCGACAGCTCTTCCAAGTCCTTTGTTGTCTCTTGACAGAATTTCAGTGTCATCAGCAAATTTCAAGGTTTTTATTTCTCCTCTATGGATTTAAATTTCTACTCCAAATTTTTCTTTTGTTTCCTTTACTGCTTGGCCAATATACGTATTGAATAACATCCAGGATAGGCTACAATCCTGTCTCACTCCCTTCTCAACCACTGATTCCCTTTCGTGGCCCTCGACTCTTATAATTGCCGTTTCTGTACAAATTGTTGATAGCCTTTCGCTCCATGTATTTTATCAATGACACCGTTAGAGTTTGATAGAAAGTCTTCCAGTCAACATCGTCAAAAGCTTTCTCTAAGGTTTAAATGCTATAACCTATATTCTAAGATAAATCGCAGGGTCGTTATTGTCTCGCGTGTTCCTGCATTTCAACGAAATCCAAACTGATCTTCCACCAGGTCTGTAAATAATTAGTGTTAGTATTTTGCAGCTGTGATTTATTAAACTGATAGTTCCGTAATTTTCACACCTGTCAGCGCCTGCTTTCTTTGGAATTCCAATTATGATATTCTTTTTGAAGTCTGAGGGTAATATACCTGTCTCATACATCTTGCTGAGCAGATGGAAGAGGCCGGCGGGTGTGGCCGTGCGGTTCTAGGCGCGTCAGTCTGGAACCGCGTGATCGCTACGGTCGCAGGTTCGAACCCTGCCTCGGGCATGGATGTGTGTCATGTCCTTAGGTTAGTTAGGTTTAAGTAGTTCCAAGTTCTAGGAGACTGATGACTACAGATGTTGAATCCCATAGTGCTCAGAGCCATTTGAACCATTTTTGAGCAGATGGAAGAGTTTTGTCATTGCTCGCTCCCAAAACTATCAGTAGTTATAACGGAAAGTTGTCTACTCCCGAGGCCTTGGAACCATATACAAAAATATCTCCACTTATATCCCCTGAACCCTGTATATAAATTGAGCGTTACTAACATACCACTTTCTTCCTATAGTAACGTTACCTCAGCACTATGGTAATACCGAAATGGGCGTCAGCATTCAGAAATAAGCCTATCTTTTGCCCATGACTCTGCCGAATGCAGTCATAGAAAACTATATCTTTTACAGCATTGTAATTCTTATAAGGCTGAAAACTAATCATTTCACTGTATCACGATTAGCCATGTGTTCCACGCTGCTGTAGTCATTCAAAAAATGGTTCAAATGGCTCTGAGCACTATGGGACTTAATTTCTAAGGCCATCAGTTGCCTAGAACTTAGAACTACTTAAACCTAACTAACCTAATGACATCACACACATCCGAGCCCGAGGCAGGATTCGAACCTGTGGCCCTAGCGGTCGCGCGGTTCCAGACTGTAGAGCCTAGAACCGCTCGGCCACCCCGGCCGGCCGTAGTCATTCAGTGTACGCCGCAGTGGCTACCGTTTTCGCGCACTGAGCCGCACTCAATGTGCTTATCTATCCAGGCGGGTGTGAACTAGTTAGGGTCAGCGATGTGCAGTGCGGGAAAGCGGATAACGGGAAGCAGGGCGCGGCGGGTGAAAGTGCCGGCACGGTTTGCATATCAGCGCAGCGCGGCATGGCGGTGGCGTGAGCACGGGGTCGCGGCCGGCGCCGCCTCTTCCGGTGGCCGCAGTGAAAGCTGAAAGCTGAGAGCTGCCGCCTGCACCCGTTGCAGCGCGGCCGCTGCGTCCTGCCAGCAGGTAGCCGCCACACTCTCTGCTGTTACTGCTGTCTGTTACCGTTTGTCGAACGCCGATGCAACGGCTGTAGTACTTAAGGGGCAGTAACTTTATGCCACTGGAAATGCCTACAGGAGAACAGTTTTCCACTCAACCATTTCAATGAAGTTTGACATTGTCAAATTGGAGCACAGCGTCTACTATGACAATTTTGTACCTCATTAGGCGGACGTTTGAAAGTTCATCAGTTTCACATCTTATGAGTCATCATCAGAAACAGTATGTTATTTCATGCAATTTTGTCATATGATGACATGTTGGAGACCATGGCTGTTTTTGAAGACAAATGTTGATGGTGTTAGGGCAGCAACCAGCCACAAATTTACTTTGAGTTCCTTTATTCAAAGGAAACCGTTACCGGTTTCGAATCGTTGCGATTCATCATCAGACGGTTTACACGCTTTCTTTCTACATTTGGTGTGTTTTTATAGATTAATTGTCCTAAAATATAAATAAAACATAATTACAAACACGCCACACACAGATGGTTGCGTTGCAGATTTTCGTTGTATTGACTTACGTGAAACGTCGGTTTCGAGTGTTTGTTTCCATAACGTTCATCCAATCGATGTAAATGCATTCACACTGCATCCTCGTTGTTGCACACGTAATAGTTCTCACTGTACACTTTAGATTTGTCGCTGAGATCATTCCAACCACGCACCACATGTTTTGGTACATACAAAGAGCTTACAAACATATGGGTGTCACAGATGCTATGATATATCGTAACATTTGACGATGATGTCCTATGTTTGGAAAGGATCATATATTCTTTTACAAAACTGTAATGTCTTTTACATTAGTAGAGAGATTTTTTTTAATCTGTTATTGCTAATTTAATTATAAAGTTTTTTATATATATTTAGAACTGTATAGGTAAAATAGTACATTATTTTATTACATTTGGCATCATGAGAATAATAGTAACATATAAATTTTCCACTTGATCTGCAGATAGGTGTATTAATATTATTTGCTATTGAGGCTGGAAAGTAATTTTTGGAAATTTTTCAGGAAAGGGGTGTTAGCCAACTCTGTTTGTTCGTTAAGGATATAGTCTGGGGTGCTGTTTTTGTGTGTGTGTATTTCTAATTCTTCTAATATATTCATAGTGGCCCCTTTTTCTGTTAGATGTAAAATCTTTAAGTTGTCCTCAATGTTTCCCACTGAATGGTTTTCTTCAGCAATATGGGCTGCAAATGCTGATTTGTTCAAGTTACCAAGTCTTAGAGCGTCAATATGTTCTTTATATCTAATTTCAAAACTTCTGCCTGTCTGTCCAATGTAGAATTTTGGGCATGTATCACATTTGAGTTTGTATATTCCTGATTTACGGTAGGGACTCTTGGAGGTGTTTACATCATGGATCACTTTTTGTTGTAATTTATTATTTGTGGAAAAACTGATTCTGATATTTTTCTTCTTTTTAAATAAGTTTGCTATTTGGTATGAAAGTGGGCCTATGTATGGGAAAGTAGCATATTTAGGTTTGGCTTCAGTGGCACACTGATTTGGCTTGAAGTGACTGCTGTGAGGTGGATCTGTGGGTTTTGTCTGCATTTTCTTGTGGAGTTTTTCTATTATTGTGGGTTTATATTCATTATTATGAGCAACTGTTTTAATTATCTTGATTTCATTTTGTTGGTCTGTGTCACTCATTCGGTGTAGCATCGTTCTGAAATATGCCATTTTTTGTTGGCGGGGGTGGCAAGATGAGTTGCTAATACTGACATCTGTGGTGGTAGGTTTTCTGTAAATACTGAATTGATGTTTATTGTTACTATTGCAAATTTTCAGGTCAAGAAAGTTAATGCTTTTATTAGTTTCATGTTCAACTGTGAATTTAATATTTTTGTGCATTTTGCTAAGATCTGCTGCTAATGTATCTATTTCATTGCTTGTACCATCAAAAAGCAGTATTGTATCATCAACATATCTTCTGTAGTATATTATTTTGTTTGAGATGTGCTGGTTGGCAGCAAAGAATTTTTGTTCTATATGGTTGATGTAAATGTCAGCCAATATCCCAGCTAAGCTACTTCCCATTGCCAAACCATCATGTTGTTGGTACAGTTTGTTGTTGAAGTTAAAGTAATTATGCTCTAGAATAAGTGAAAGTATTTCTATGAGTTCACAGATCTCTGCAACACTAATTTTCTTATATCTAAGCAGATTGTTTCTTATAATGTTAATAGTCTCTTTTACAGGGATGTTCGTGTACAGGTTGACTATGTCTAGTAATGCTAATTTAGCTGTTGGTGGGATGTGGATGTCTTTAATTAAGCTTATGAGTTCATGTGTGTTATGTATGGTGTAGTTATTTTCAAATGTATAGTATTTGGTAATGAGGTCTTTTAATTTACGGCTTATGAAGTATGCAGGGCTGTTTCTGGAGTTAACAATCGGGCGAATGGGACAATTTTCTTTATGAACCTTTGGCTGTGCACGCAGTTTTGGTGCCGAGGGATTCATTGTTATGCAGTTACGTATTTCATATTTGTTCAGTAAAAAGTTACAGTTTTGTAGTAGCTTTCGGAGTTTAGTTTGGAATTTCACTGTAGGATCTGTCTTTAATTCAGTAATATTGTTGCTATGGAAAAATTGAAGGTTTTCTCTACATATTCTCTTTCATGCATTATGATTAAAGAATTACCTTTGTCAGCTTTTACTATGAGTGCTTTACTTTCAGACAGCTTGCTGTTAATATTTTTCAAATCTTTAAGTTCAGTGTTTTTGCGGGTATTATTTGTTTGAAGTTGTTTCATTATCAGTTTATTTGTCTTGTATGCAACTGCATTTTTCTCACATTTGTCTAGTTTTGCAGTGTCACAAGCAAGTTTTGTGCAGGCTATGAGGTTTTTAACACTGTGATTATTGAGATTTGTTCCAATATTATGTTTCAGACCTTTATTTAACAAAGTGAGTTCACTGCTGCTAAATTGGATGTCATCTACATCTACATGGATTCTCTGCTGATCACATTTAAATGCCTGGCAGAGGATTCATCGAACCACCTTCACAATTCTCTGTTATTCCAATCTCGTATGAACACCTATATCTTTCCGTACGAGCTCTGGCCGGCCGATGTGGCCGTGCGGTTCTAGGCGCTTCAGTTTGGAACCGCATGACCGCTACGGTCGCAGGTTCTAATCCTGCCTCGGGCATGGATGTGTGTGATGTCCTTAGGTTAGTTAGGTTTAAGTAGTTCTAAGTTCTATGGGACTTATGACAACAGATGTTAAGTCCCATAGTGCTCAGAGCCATTTGAACCATTTTCGTACGAGCGAATTTGCCTTATTTTATCGTGGTGATCGTTCCTCCCTATGTAGGTCGGTGTCAACAAAATATTTTCGCATTCTGAGGAGAAAGTTGGTGATTGGAATTTTGTGAGAAGATTCCGTCGCAATGAAAAACACCTTTCTTTTAATGATTTCCAGCCCAAATCCTGTATCATTTCCGTGACACTCTCTCCCATATTTCGCGATAATACAAAACGTGCTGCCTTTCTTTGAACTTTTTCGATGTACTCCGTCAGTCCTATCTGATAAGGATCCCACACCGCGCAGCAGTATTCTAAAAGAGGACGGACAAGCGTTGTGTAGGCAGTCTCCTTAGTAGGTCTGTTACATTTTCTAAGTGTCCTACCAATAAAACGCAGTCTTTGGTTAGCCTTCCCCACAACATTTTCTGTGTGTTCCTACCAATTTAAGTTGCTCGTAATTGTAATACCTACGTATTTTGTTGAATTTACGACTTTTAGATTAGACTGATTTATCGTGTAACCCACGTTTAACGAGTTTCTTTTAGCACTCATGTGGATGACCTCACACTTCTCGTTATTTAGTGTCAACTGCCACTTTTCGCACCATTCCGATATTTCTTCTAAATCGTTTTGCAGTTTGTTTTGATCTTCTGCTGACTTTATTTGTCGATAAATGACAGCGTCATCTGCAAACAACCGAAGACGGCTGCTCAAATTGTCTCCCAAATCGTTTGTATAGATAAGGGACAGCAAAGGGCCTATAACACTACCTTGGGGAACGCCAGAAATTAGTTCTGTTCCGCTCAAAGACTTTCCGTCAATTACTTCGAACCGTAACATCTCTGACAGGAAGTCACAAATCCAGTCACAGAATTGAGACGATATTCCATAAGCACGCAATTTCACTACGAGCCGCTTGTGTGGTACAGTGTCAAAAGCCTTTCGGAAATCCAGAAATACCAAAAATGGCTGTGAGCACTATGGGAGTTAACGTCTGACGTCTTTAGTCCTCTAGAACTTAGAACTACTTAAACCTAACTAACCTAAGGACTTCACACACATCCATGCCCGAGGCAGGATTCGAACCTGCGACCGTAACGGTCGCGCGGTTCCAGACTGTAGCGCCTAGAACCACTCGGCCACCCCTGGCCGGCCAAGTGAAACTGGTAAACAGCGTAATTCCGCCGAGTGTGGACCATACAACTCCGAATACAATATTATTATTCCATTACTTGTTTGTCGATGATAAAGAATTTCTCTTACATCATGCAACGATCATCGACAAGAATAGGTAAAATGTGCGATGTCAGGGTATTTGACTGCAATCATTTCGTGCGTGAAAGGCGAATAGGCCGATCCATGTCAGAAGTAGCGCAGGTATTTCGCTTTTCACGTGCCTCCATGACAAAGCTGTAAGATGAGTACCTCGTTTGTGGAAAACCTACTGCCAACTCTTATGGGCAACAACTTCTTGATGACAAATGCGTAATTTAACATCGATTAGGTAGGCCACAGTGCAGCTGGCTTGTCGTCCATGCATCTCTGTTCACTTCGCCTGTGTCTTTGACCACTGCACGTCACAGGCTACAGAGGTTAGCAGTGGTGCAGGAACACTACCATTAGAGACTCGAAACAGGGAAGGATCTCTCCTGGACAAATGCTTTGGTACTCGTGGAGCTATGGCATAAGTACCTAAGGACACTGGAGACGAGACATCACGCCAAAAGAAAACTGTTTAGGCGGGCGGTGGAGGTATTCTTACATTCGATGAAACGGTGAAATGGGACCTTTGATATATCTGTCATTCTCTCTCTCTCTCTCTTTCTGGTGAATTATACAGTTGCTCACTAACCGATCATCTGAAAATTATTTTTCGCCTACAGCAATCCCACATAGGACTTGTGTCTTGCGTCCGGCCATCCTGATTTAGGTTTTCCGTGATTTCCCTAAATCGCTCCAGGCAAATGCCGGGATGGTTCCTTTGTCAGGGCACGGCCGACTTCCTTCCCCATCCTTCGCTAATCCGATGAGACCGATGACCTCGCTGTCTGGTCTCCTTCCCCAAAAACAACCACCAACTTGTGTCTTCTGCAAGTCAGTGCATAACTCCATCACTCCTGAACTGTGTCACAATGGTTTGCGGAACACTCCGCGGACATGAGTGTTGCCTTGTCCCTCCTCCCTCCTTTCCCCTGATCAACTGATCTCAGTCCTATAGAACACATCTAGGACGCCATCGAGCACTTCTTGGATGCAACTCTGAGCTCTGGATTTCAGCTGAAAGATCACAGACCAGGTGGACTCCCAAACGCTATCAGTGGCTCGTGATGATCATGCCACGAAGCATCGCTCCCATTCTCAACCACAATCAGCCACTACTCACTAGTAAATAGGTGTGTATAAGTCGTATAAGTCTACAGGCACTTTTTCGATAAGAGCAGTAAATATCAAGGATGGAAGAAAACGAAGTGGAATTTGCTCCAGTGTCGATGATCGCTGCTTGATAAAAACAAAATTCTTATTATAGACAAAAACTTGTATCTTGATACGAAAGTTACATGTCAAATAGTCGTCTAGTATCCACGTGGTCATCTAAAATATTTAACGTGTTATGTTGATAACAAGATATTCGTTCTGAAGATGACTCATAAGAGGTGAAATTGGTAAACCTACAGAAGTCCAACAAATGCGGTCCAAACAATTCTGAATAAAAATTACTTTTCAAAATACAGCAAAATACAATGAGGTGACAAAAGTCATTGGATAGCTATATGTACATATAAACATGGCGGTAGTATAGAGGTATTATTTTGTTGTCATCAATCTTCTGTCTGGTTTGATGAGACCTGCCACGAATTACTCTCCTGTGCCTACCTCTCTATCTCAGAGTAGTATTTGCAACCTACGTCTTCAATTCTATGCTGGATGTATTCTAATCTCTGTCTTCCTCTACATTTTTTAGTATCTACTGGTCCCTCTAGCACCATAGAAGTTATTCCTTGATTTCGTACCAGATGACTTGTAGGTGTTTCCCATATATTCCTTTCCTCGTCCATTTTGCGGAAAACTTTCTCATTTCTCGTCTTATCATCCATTTCACTTCCAACATTCATCTGTAACACCACATCTCAGATACTTCGAGTATCTCCCGTTCCGATTTTCCCACAGTCCATGTTTCACTGCCATACATTTATGTGCTCCAAGCGTATATTCTCAGAATCTTCTTCCTCAAATTAAGGCCTCTGTTTGATACTAGTAGACTTCTCTTAGCCAAGAATATCTTGTTTGTCAGTGTTAGTGTGCCATTTTTCTTGTCCTCCTTGCTCCGTCCTTCATTAGTTATTTTCCTGCCTAGGTAGCAGAATTCCTCAACATCATCTACTTCGTGATCACTAGAGAAAGAAGCGCTGGGCGCACTGTACTTCAATCAGTTCCAAAAACAACTGGTAAGGGTACCTTGTCCTTACGTGATGCGTACAAACAAATGTGTACCCAGAGCCTGTAGAAGTGTGTAAATGTGGTGTCTACTGTAAATGTGACATTAATATTGTGGAAGCCACCCAAATTTTCTCTTTCTCCCTCTCCTCCCTCCTCTCTCACTTTAAAAAAAAAAAAAAAAAAAAAACGCGCTTATGATAGCACCACGTCAATTTCGTGGCGTTTAAGCTAACTAAAGGATACAAATTGGAAAATGGACGAGTGTGCCGTGGACGTGAGTAGTGGCGGCCGACGTCATGCTGATGCAGCTGAACGAGGGGCCAGCTAACACGTAGCGGCCGTGAATGAGACACCCGAGGTCGTGCCCTTACCTCATCCGTCACCCACTTGCCCTCTGACACCGCTACACACACACATGGGCATTTGGCCGATCAGGAAATGACCGATTTCGTCACGTGAGAAACCCTACAAGTGTGTCACATGCATGTCCTGCTAACGGCGCCACATGTCTCCTGGTAGCTGTTCCCGTCATGCCCGGTCATATCCACTTGCGGTGATTCTCTCCATCTCAATATTAGAGATCTGTATTTGGGTACTGGGAAACTCACTTTAGTGATTTTAACAGATTCATCAGGTTGTTAACGCGCTGTCCTATTGTTCAGGTCAGGAAAGTCACAGAGAAGGGACACTCATTTTGACACAGACCGGTGAAACTTTGACAGTGTGCAGCATATCGCGCAGCGCGCTAGTTGTCTATTTGAGATGGTGAGCAAGACTCGCATCGAATTTACCCATCAGATTCACGGCTGTTGGTTTAGTACATTCGGCACCCCGAACATCGTTCTCTGGTGGTTTTCCACAGTCGTCTAGGCAATTGTCGGTCTGGTACTGCAACCCTGCCACGAAACATAACATACACAAACAGTGAAATTACGAAAATTAAACAAAGACTACTTGACTCACCGAGCGCGCGAGTTTTTTCCCCCTCCCTCAGAGTAACCTACTGCTGCAACGACGTCAACTGCATCTAACAGCCGAAAAAATAGAGTAACTGTGAACTCACGAGGAGGGAATTGCCAACTGGACCAATAACGGCGACGAAATGAATCATAAAGAATGCTTGTCCTCTTTATACGCACTATGAATTTTATTCTACTTCACGTTTTTGTGAGAGTTAGGAAAACACATCACTCCAAATGAAGTGCATGAAATTACGAAACCAAAATAACAGGAGCTTATCAGCTGGGAAAGGAAGAGAAGAAGTCCGTCTTCTCGAGTAAACTCTCCTACTATCATTTATCTTTAGTGATTTAGGAAAAAAGCAAAAGCAGAAACCAGTACGAATGGCCACGTTACGCATTAGAGTGCTGTCAATCCCGAATATATGCCCAGCACAGTCTAGCTAGGGCCATTTGCTTGGTCGACGAAATGGTAGTATGATGAAGTGTATCCATTAATTATGATCCCAGACAGGCATAGTACTGTACTGACAACTCAATAGCCATTTAACATTGTTCGACATGTGTGTGAGAAATCGCTGGCTCTCAACATCTATCAAGCGACCCCATTCACGCGGCAACCATGTGCCTCAATAGAATCTCAAAATTACGCTAGCAACCATGGGAACTCTTTCAGTTTCTTCTTTTAGTGACAGATCTGGTTGCTACATAAACAATTATGCGACAACCCTTCCGCTTGCCAACATCGAAAGAACAGTTTATGCAAGGTAATGTTGCAGTAAATTTCACTATTGCTATGAAAAAGTATGCACGTTATGAAGGTCAACACGCTACATCATTTTCGGTTCCTCCACTCCGCAGTAATTCGACACTGAAAACAAAAATGATTACATTATACAGATCTTTGCCAAGAAGTGTTCCATTCTGTTGTGTTTTCAGTCACTTCCTTGAAACTCCACACTTGCACTTCAGTGACAAATAAGGGAAGAATATACGACAGCACAGTAACTCCTTTCTCGTGAAATATGATTCTGCAACTACTAGTTGCGCTAAGATGCACTGTTTCACAGAAATGTTTAGCTTTTGCCAAATAAAACCTCATTTGTGACTCTCGCGAATCTGGTGGCGATAATTGACTGTAACGCAGTATTCTTTTTTCGGCGATTTGTGGATCTTTTGCATCTTTAGGTTTTAGATTCTTTCACTTTCAGTCATCGATTGAACACAGACGGTGACTGAACAGACACGTCTCCGTGTTCTGAAACAATTTTTAGGTTTCCGTATCCCGATACGTAAAAACGGAACCCTTATAGGATCAATTCGTTGTCCGTCTGTTTGTCAGTCAGTTTGTCTCTTCATGTGTTACGACCCATTTCTCGGGAACGGGTGGAGCTGTCAGTTTGAAATATGTGTTACACACTGAGATCTACAATCCGTTGGTGGTGCAAAATTTTAAGCATCTAAGACAACGTAATTAAGAGATAGGTGATTTATGTCACATATTTTGATACAATCTCACCTATAGGGTACTTCCCTTTGAAACAGAATCATAAAATTTGGCGTGAGGAATAATTTCACTGTACAAAGGAAAAAAAAAAAAAATGCCGGGATGGTTCCTTTGAAAGGGCACGGCCGATTTCCTTCCCAATCCTTCCCTAACCCGAGCTTGCGCTCCGTCTCTAATGACCTCGTTGTCGACGGGACGTTAAACACTAACCACCACCACCACCACAAAGGAAAAAAATCAGAAAATTGTTAATTTATAACTTCATTCCACAAAAATATTTTTTTTGTCATTTGTTATCCGATTTCAAACCTGAAGTCTTGGAATTGGTGGGCGGGACGTGGTCGTCCAGGGATGTCAGTGCAGAATCCAGTTTTACCGATACTGGCAATGCTTTATAAAAATGAAAGTGAAATCGTATTTCATTAAATATCGGCAAAACTGTTGTGTCATTACTACGAGGAGCAGACAAGGAATATGGAAGTACAGATCGCCAAGATCTTTGTGAAGAGTCGACGAAAGTTAGCAGAGTAATATTCGAGTCCCAACAGTCTAAGTGAAGTTGCAGACCCTTGTGGAACGTGCAGCACAGTCAGTAGTCTCGCCGCTGAATCTCGCTGGCCTGTCAGACTCGTGTTCCGCGCGGCGTGCTGACTTTGCTCCGGCTATATCATTGTGCTCCCCACGTGACATCAGCACTCCGCCTGCCTGCCTGCCTAGGCAGATAAGGCGCATGAGCGATGCCGCTCGTTAACGCGGACGCTCGGAACTGCCCGGCATTTTGCAGTATCTTCTTCATCCCCTCGTCGCCCCGCTTAGTCTCAGCTTCTCTCTCCAACTCACTTCACCTCTTCAGATGAATCCCGGCAGCCTGGAGATATCATACAGTTTTGTGGGTGAGGCAGTACGAAACGCTACTCGCACTCAATCCAGCTTTTGGAAGAATTAAGAGTGTAGTGGTGTCTCATTATACCCCTATCTAAAATCAGGTAATAAATACGGAACGAGCAACATGTG
This sequence comes from Schistocerca nitens, assembly GCF_023898315.1. NCBI lineage: Eukaryota > Metazoa > Arthropoda > Insecta > Orthoptera > Acrididae > Schistocerca > Schistocerca nitens. The sequence continues at coordinate 600,148,035 of NC_064614.1, read as the reverse complement.
GTTTTCGTCTTCCTGAATTTTTCCTAGCAATTTATGACCGTTCTGTCCAATTAATTAACACAATAACAACCTTGCACTAAGCCTCGATCATAAACTAACATGGGGATCACCTGTTAGCCATCCTAGAGAAATCGCATACAGAGTAAAAGCACTAATCGACCGAACAAAAGGATTGCTTCCCGTCATCACTCTCCATTCCTACAAAGCTATCTGTCCCATCCTCTGTCTGGATATCCGTTCTTTGAACTTCTGGCACTCTGCCTGGCTTTCTGCTTCCTTCAGCGTCTCCTACAAGAACTTTTTACCGATTCATCACTTTCCGCTCCCTCATCACAGACACTGAACACGTTCCTGTATCCTATACAGGCCACAAATTCGACTCAAAGAATCCCATTGTTTCCCCTTAATTTCGTGATTACCGCCCCTTCCACATTATCGTCTCCCGTCACAGAATCTTCTCGTTCTAATGCTGTGAAGCGTTTCATCTGTCTGTCTTTAATACAAGTAATATGTAATCATGATTTTATTTATTTTTAAAAGATGTAAATATATTATCATTTCTACTATTTTAAGATTATTGCGCACCGTCGCACGCCAGGGGTGTGAGAATGGATGAACAAAAAAGGAAACTTGCTTAGCTTTTTCTCCTTTGAGGAAATCCCATCTTTCTCCGCTTCAATACTGTTTTCTAGCTGAAGAACTTGAGCAAGAACAGATCAAAGTGTAACCGTTAAGTCGATATTCATGTCATCTGAGGCAGACTAAATTCTCAATTACAGAAGGACGAAGAAACAAACCTTCCGCCGGCTCGCTCGAAAGAACCGTTCTCGTATAGGAATGTTTAATCGATTTTTTCATTCCACAGGCTGCGAGACCAGTATTGGACGGAACACTCTGAACTCCTTATAGTGAAAAAGGCCGAAACCCTTCATTAACAACTGAAAATTTTGTGAGCAGCGTTCAAACGCTTATATACTACCAACAGAATATTCCAAAGGCCCCCTCATTTATTAATTGTATAAATATAAAAAGACAGCTGGCAAAACCATGAAAAATCAAACTGACTGTAAAACAGTCCAAAAAACAAACATCAGTTAGGGGTGTGCTTAAGCTAGGATCTGTATTTCAAAGCATGAAATCTGTGATGCACTTTGCCGTACATTGACATATGGCACCCTGAGGACTGTTCCTCCACGAAGCGCAGGATATATATTAGCATTAAATGGGAGACGGCACCCAACCAGGCCCACATACTCTGCCCTGACGAAGGGTCGATGTAAACATCGTATTCGACTGCACTGTGAAGCATACTAAGCTGTAGCTGCTCTGTGATAATAAGAATTATGCGGCAGAATCCCCTTCGGGATACGTCGCATAATTGACAAAAGGCGACGCTGTCAAAGCTCGATGACATATCGTTTGACGTTCGACGAACCGTCAAGAAATTTTGTAGGCCTATTCGATTCGTAACTAATGACTGCTCGCACCATACCCCCATTTAGGACAAGTATGTAACTAAATAATATGGACATGGCTACGCTATTTCGACAGCATGTTCTCGTCTATCCAGCAATGTGGTCGAGTATGAAGCGAGACTCATGGCAACTGCAAGACGATGACGTTGATACCTCCAACGTTTACACTGTTGGAATCTCGAAAGTCGGGCCTGACGATATATTGAGGCCAACGCTGAAGCTCAAGTAGTCATCAGCCCAAATACTTGTCTGATGCAGCTCTTTAAGTTAGTGTGCCCTGTGCACAACTACCACAACGTACATTCATTTGAGCTGGATACTGTAGTTAAGCAGTGATCCCCTGTTCCTAGTTTTACTCATATTTTACCATAAATTTCTCAATTCAGTTCAGTCTCTCTACATTGGTCACTCGATCTCCCCATATAATTTTCAGCATTTTTCTGTAGTTCCACAGTTCAAAAGCTTCTAATCTCTTTTAAGACGTCATGGTCTCATGACCTTCATTGCTTACATATTCCTCCCTCACAATCATATTTCGCACATCAAGACGCTTCATTCTAACCCAAACTCGATAAGATAAAGTCAATGTTGTATGAATTCATGTAAACGAAATGCAATTAACAAGTAAGCGCACCGTGGTTGAAATACTCGAGGCTGGTGTACACAAATACATTCCAGACACGATGGTCACAGAAGCTTTTAGTTCGGGAGAGAAACCGCACAATGGGACACCGGTCCCTTCAGAGGATGACCCAGCCTATGTCGGCTGGTGACCGCCTGTGTAGCGGACAGCGTGGGCCTGAGTGAAAGGGGGGAACAACCTCGTGTTTGGCTTAAAAGCAAATTCCGCTACATTGTGTGGGAGCGGCCAGCCTACGCCTTCTTTACACATAGCACGCAGTTTCAGAGATTTTCACAGGGAGACAGCAAACGCCAATCGCCAATGCTACAGATTTCCGGACTGGTCACCTTAAACGAAACGTCATTCTCCCGTTTTAGAAGAGCAATGCTGATTGGCAGACGATATTTCTGACGCCTTGATCTGAAGGAATAATGGAAGAGACCAAAAGATATACCCCTTCACGTCTGGCATGGAGAGGCGCCGTTCCATTGTCGCTCTTGGAGTGAGGAACAAGTTCAAATGGCTCTGAGCACTATGGGACTCAACTTCTGAGGTCATTAGTCCCCTAGAACTTAGAACTAGTTAAACCTAACTAACCTAAGGACATCACAAACATCCATGCCCGAGGCAGGATTCGAACCTGCGACCGTAGCGGTCTTGCGGTTCCAGACTGCAGCGCCTTTAACCGCACGGCCACTTCGGCCGGCGAGGAACAAGTCTCTCCTCAGTACTTCACTGGGAGAGCACCTCTGTCGAGAGCGAATCGAAGTGATACTCTATATTGAGTCCTTGCATTTAAGCGTTGTTCACTGTGTTGGCCGACACACTTATTGTGCGGTGTGAACAGACAGAGATATAGTTAAACGCCTGCGAGCGAATTTTGAGTGACATCGCAGTGGACAGGTTATCTGACCGGTGTACCACGCCAATAGTTAGACTAGGGGCGAATAGGAATCCTTGACTTCATCAAGGCATAGGGAGAGTTTGATTGGCGAAGGTCAATCCAGATAGAACGAGAGTTATCTAATTTGTCAGCAGCGAGCGGCGCAGACAGCAGTCATCGCAGCTTACGGTATTGTTCGCTACAGCTATTGCGAGCCCCATATTTCCTCCACAACAGTACACTTCACTGCATTTCACACTCGACAGCCTCGACCGTACATAGCAACATTCTAAAGGATAATTATTCAAGTTGAGTAGGCGTGCCTCTCAGCCATTCTGCCAAGTCAACAACCATCTTAAACTTTGTATACAAATTTCATTAGCGAATCCTATCCTTGAGAGGTAACTTCACATTCCGAAAAGAACCAGGATATAACTTGTTCAATTCATAGCTAAAAGTGCCATTGTGATTTCTCAGAATTTTTGTAAAATAAATAAAAACTTTCGTTAGTTTCATGTTTTTCTTACACTAACTAGCACTACTCCAGCATCCAAATATCCCACTAGTTACGTAAGATATTTTGTGAATTTTTGTGTCATTTCCTTACAGCGGACGACTCCAGAAGGTATTTATTGCTGATAGTTTTTCAGACATTTCTCTTTAGAACGTTAGGAGCGTCTGTCTGACTTCTGTAGTAGTGTCGGGGTGGAAATTGCATCTTGCAGGAGCCACAGGGTAAAGGGTTCATCTCAGATTAATCCGTTGCTCAGAATAGCAGAATAACAGATCAACCCCACACCTCAGACTCTTTTAGTTCAAATGTACGTGAATTCCTAAGAGACCAAACTTCTGAGGTCATCGGTCCCTAGACTTACACAAAACTGAAACTAACTTAACGCTAAGGACAACACTGCCCGAGGGAGGACTCGAACTACCGGCGGGAGGGGCTGCACGAGTAGTGGCATGGCGCCTCTAACCGCGCTGCCACTAAGCGCGGATTCTTTTTTTAGTCTGTACTGTTTATCGTCATCGTTTCAGTTCCGTGTGAGGCTACACTCTAAATAAATAATCTCAGAAAAAATACTCCCACCAATTAAATTTATATTTTATGTTAACATACTTTTTTTTTTTTTTTTTTTTAGGAAAGAGTTTCTTGTTACTGGTAGTTATTTAGCTGCCTACATAGCAAAACTCATCAACTACTTTTGGGGTCTCATTTCATAATTTCCGGTCTCGCAAACTGATAAAACGGCCGGAGAGCGGTGTGCTGACCACATGTCCCTCCACATCTGCATCCAGTGGCCTCTGTGGACTGAGGATGACACGGCGGCCGCTCGGTAACGTCGGTACTGTTGGGCCTTCATGGCCCGTTCGGGCTGAGTTTAGTTTTTAGTTTTATTTCATAACATCATTATCTCATAATATAATGGTTTAATTTGAATACTATCCATTACCTTTTGTTTATTTTTGTTGATTTTTCTTTCGTAACCTCTCTTAAAGGCACTATTCACTTAGTTAGATTTGCTTTACTGCTTGCTTACCGTAAAAATTGAAAAACTAGAGCGAGAGGATACAACTACGTCTTATCAGTTCCTCCTCCGCGACTCCCTTTTATGTCGCTCGACTCAAGTAACTGCAGACAGTCTGGTTTTCCGTAAAAGCTGTAGATACCTTTGGTTCTCTTTATTTCGTCCCTGAAAACTTAAACTCCAAAAAGTTTCTTTAACCCACACAAAGGCATGAAGCATCGGTTTGTTCCCTGTTCTCTTCAACAATAGATTCGTGGATATGGTTCAATTAAGCTGGGTGCTGTAGACTGCATGAAGTATGTTTAGTGCGACGGTGAGCGTCAAGAGCCTTAGCGATGTGTTGCGCTGCCTTCTTTAGCTGTAACACAACCGTGTTACTCCGCTCTGTACACCGTAAAAGCGCCGTCCTCGTCTTCGTGCACCGCAACCAACGTCGTGCATGGTCAATGTAGGGGCCATAGCAAACGTGTTCAGGTGTGCTTGGTGTACAACTCTAACTGCTTGGGTGGCTTGCGGTGCTATGATCTCGCTGGTATAGTTACGCTGTGACAACAATGATTCGCCCCTCTAACGCTACATTTTATTGATCCTTTACAAAAACTATATCATATTGTTGCACACTATTAACATCAACTGTCACTCTTACGGTACAGTGGAAACAGCAACAATTTCCCTACTGCTAAAATGATCTATTGGGATGTCACATTTCTCATCCAGGAAAGTGCATTTTGCGCCTACGATAACAGTCTGTAGTATCCATCACCGTCAGGAGCCTTTTTTATCACATGTAATATCCCGACGCTGTCGGAAGGTAGTGTCCACCCCTGGCTTTTGCCAAGCCCCGCAGGCGTTCATACCCCGCCCCTATTAGCTCCAGGCGCTGTCTTATTATTGGAACACGGGGATGTCGAGCGCTGGAGATGCGCATACCAATGATATTAATTTCTGTCCCAATGAGAGCCACACACACTACTCCCTCAGTCGCCTGCTGCACAGTTTAGAAAGCAGTGCTACCTCCAGACACGAAACAGAGCCAGTGGGCTTCTTAACTTTATACAGCGAGATTAGAGCTAGGGATGGGAAAAACTTACTGGTTAAAATCGATACCGGTATTTTAGTTCTGGATAACTGGTATTTTTCGATATTTGTTTGGATTCGCCGGCAGAAGTTCTAGGCGCTGCAGTCTGGAGCCGGGCCACCGCTACGGTCGCAGGTTCGAGTCCTGCCTCGGGCGTGGAAGTGTGTGATGTCCTTGGGTTAGTTAGGTTTAATTAGTTCTAAGTTCTAGGCGACTGATGACCTCAGAAGTTAAGTCGCACAGTGCTCAGAGCCATTTGAACCATTTTGTTTGGATTCGGTTACGAAAGGTGTATTTATTTTTTATTAATAACTGGGTTTTATATGCAGTGCTACAACTTTTCGTTTCAAAAGCTTTTATGATGCAAAATGGGGAAAAGCGATCAGTGTCATTTCAGTAACAATGCCGAAAACGAGCAACAAACACATCGCATAAGAATTGGTAATGCAATGCTGAGACTATAATGTACCTCTTACCCTGTGTTGTGGCCCGTCAGATGGTATGCGCTTACATGCAGTAGTAAGACTTATCCTATTTGATCTATATGTTAGTTCCTCACTGCCGTCATCTGATATCGGTTGTATTACAGAACAGTACCATCCTTAGACTGCGGAAGTGCGGAATCATTGGATGACAATCCTGGGTTTGCTTCTAAGGACTAAAAACGAGAGGAGCCACAACAAATTGTCGACATAATTAAGGAGAAAACTTAAAAGTTCACTCATAGTTTACAATAAAAACAGAAAGCAGCTGATGTGCTGCCTGTGTCTACACAACATGTCTTTCCCTGTTTCTAGCTCTTGGCAACGGACAAATTAACACGAAAAATAGATATCTTGAACTTCAGTTTTCACCCTTTAGCACTGACTATTCGTAATGTCCAAATAGTGGTACGATCCCCAATGACAACATGATTTGTGAACAGTTTCAAAAAACTAGAATCAGTAAGAGAATACTAATGATTTTTTGCAATAGTTAACCATTTACCACTTTTCGAGGAAAGCAGTGAATGGTATACAAAAACAAGTTTTCTTTAATTTGCCTATTAAATTTAATAAAGAAGATATTTCATTTCCATTTATCTTGAAACCAGGAGAGACAGAATTTTTCAATCTTAGTTCAGTTTCTACGTATATTACAGGAAATAATCGGAATAAACTATTATTTTGAGCGATTTTAGCAGCTCTGTTAAACCGCTGTTGAAAAAAAGGTATAACCGGTTGTTTCAGCGATAACCGCTTTACCTAATTCGGAAAAAACATACCAGGAACTTCGGGAAGTGTGCCAGTCACACAGAGCTGAAGAAATTGCCGAGCGTCTGCAGTCATATGGCCAAGTATAGACGGTGGAGAAGCTATTTGTCGAGAGCAACAATGGGCAGTGATTCGTCAGTTAGAAATTCAGTTCTCGCACACTGCGTATCACTCTCTTGTCTTCGTCGTCGTCGTCATTTCCCCAGAAATACAGCATGAGGAACTGAAGGAAGAGCCCAGTATTTTACTTTAGTAGTATCGAATGTCTGTAAATTCACTTGAAAAACTGTTATCTATTGTGAAAGCAACCGTTGCTAAAATAGATACTATGACGGGGTATTGTGTTTATTCAGAACAGTGACTATTAGTCACTTTAAGGTAAATTCATTGACGTATTAGGAATCGTCGGCTTGGCAAAGGAAGGAAAGACGTTGCCGTTCTATTTCTGGCGTGCTTTTCCCAGCTCGAATCTGGCTAAGAAATCATACATGTTGCTGTAGCGTTGCTGGAACTAAGTACATTGCTCTCACAATCTAAATTTTATCTCAATTTTTGTTTCCATCGTCTGATCCAGTTTATAGGTATTACTCTTCTGTCGACCAGAAACAGTACAAGCACTGATAATCAAATATATACCGTTGCTTTACAATGGCAGCAACAGAACCCGATTAACACGTAAAATACAATCCTCTACTTGATACCATGTGCATCAGTTTACACACTGACGCACATGGTTACGATTTAATTTTACCCAAATTCTGTTACTGCACTCTATCCAAAATATAGATTACTCATTGTGTCTCAATCCTGACATGGAACGGGAGTTGGATGGTGCACTAGTGAAGACTGTACACTTTAATTCGGCATCTACCTTTTTCAGTGATTTTTCTAAAACACTCAAGGCGAATGCCTGTGTAATTCCTTTCAAAAAATACACAGTCAATTTATTTGCCTACAAATGTTCAAGACGAGGTTGCGTTTTCTCGACTGCCTTCTTCGTCTGCGGTATGTTGAACCCTAATTTTTCTCCATTCATTGATAATATGAGAACTGAGGAGAGTCTTAAATTGACGCAGTTCACCCTGAATGACTTGCCGCGCTCTGCATTCTTTACAAGCGCTAAGGACGTCGTAAAATGTTGATAACAAGTGCATCATTATGAAAATGTAACTTGAACTGGTGATACGTATTATTTAATTTGTGGACAAAATGTTAGGAAAATTATTTGATAACTTGGAAGTCAAGTATGTCTTACTGAAATGTCACGATTATCGTTGTTCCATACAAAAACTAATCGTCTTTTTTCGACAAGAGAGCATTAAATTTATTGCTTGAGGTATTGACAAGTAGGCAAAGTTTAAGGAAATATAAAATCAACCTAAGATAGACCAAAATTAATTTTAATTCCAGTTAGCAATGCCCCTCTATTCAATTAACAGAGAGGATTATATATATATATATATATATATATAAAATACTTATAAATACTTAGGTTAATGCGTTGACGTAGTGGTTACATTGTTTTTACAAGGAAAATGTAAAACAAAGTATTTTTACCATAAACGATTCTCTTATTACGAGCATTAGAGACGCTGTACTGTCTGATTTCACATACGAAGATATTGATTTATGCTTTTTTTTCTATTTTTAATACTCATACATTTACGTCTATTAAAATTAGTTCGTTCACTCTTCAAACTCTACTTGGACACAACGATTTTATGGCCTATATCATTCATTTGTAGCATGTGTTCTTCAGAGCTATATTGCACATCCTTCCTTCTGAAGCCTATCCCATGTTTCCGTTTGTCATAGCCCATTTGCCACTGGTGGGCTATGAATAACTTATACCTCAGCCAATGGCCCTGCAGGTTCTGACTTTTTCACCCATATCCATGGCTCATTTCTTTATAGTAAAACGGTGGTACCAATCATGATGAACACAGAAAGACACTCGGGCATGGATGTGTGTGATGTCATTAGGTTAGTTAGGTTTAAGTCGTTCTAAGTTCTAGGGGACTGATGACCACAGATGTTAAGTCCCATAGTGCTCAGAGCCATTTGAACCACTTGAACAGCATTGCCAATCTTTTCCTAGGAAGTTGTTTAATTTCTTTTCACTAGTTGACGTATCCAAATTGCTCGAGTGGCTCTGACAATGATAGCCCCACGTACTAGAGTGTAAGTGCAGCGTAGCTATACATTTATTTGACGGATAGTCACACGCCGAGATAGTGCAAAGCAACTGCACCAGTTACCCACTAAATTTTATAGCCATTAAGCGCCTAGACCGTGGACAGGAATAGATGGTTGAAATGGCTCTGAGCACTATGGGACTTAACATCTATGGTCATCAGTCCCCTAGAACTTAGAACTACTTAAACCTAACTAACCTAAGGACAGTACACAACACCCAGCCATCACGAGGCAGAGAAAATCCCTGACCCTGAACCCGGGCGTGGGAAGCGAGAACGCTACCGCACGACCACGAGATGCGGGCGACAGGAATAGAGTTCTCGACCGCTATGGCAAGCTAAACCACAAATTATGAGCAGAAGTATTATTTCTCCTCTGCAGTAGTGGTTACAATTATTCCGCCTTACGCGCAAGCCTACAACAAACTGACATGCTTATTGAACTGCGGCCTTTCGACTTTTCGACTAATTATCTTCAGTTGTTATGCCGAAAGTCCTCGTTGCTGCGAATCTATCAGAATATCCTCATGGGAATAAAATGTTCAAATGTGTGTGAAACTTATGGGACTTAACTGCTAAGGTCATCATTAACCTAAATTATCCTAAGGACAAACACACACACTCATGCCCGAGGGAGGACTCGGACCTCCGCCGGTACCAGCCGCACAATCCATGACTGCAGCGCCTTAGACCGCTCGGCTAATCCCGCGCGGCTCATGGGAATAATACAGGCGCAATTAAGTACTAGGCTAGTACGTACAGAAGTGATCAGATGCGAACTGTTCCGCCTGCTGTCCGTAAAAACGATTTTCACCGAGTCTGGTTTCGCTTAAGAACCGGATTTCTATACAGAAATGCGCAAAGCTCCTCATTCTTCTAGTTGTGAGCATCAACTCTTTCATCTGCATGTTAAACACTAAAATAATCATTAGTTAAATAACTGCGGACTCAATCTGTGCATAATCGACGCCATGTGTCCAGTGAAAGCGATGACAAAAACTCTTCGACAAAATACGTGTCAGTCCCTTCTTTATTGACTGTGATTAGAGAGAAACTTCTGTCAGTGCAAGATCTGTGGAAAGTATACCGACATGTACTCGTAATAAATTTTACCCTCGGAGTGCTGCTCTAAGTGCCGTCCGCTTGACTACCTATCGGAAGACCAACGACACGTATTTTGCAGAAATGTATATAGGCTGAGACTACTATTTCTGTTGTCTGGTCAACACATTCGGTCGGTGTTCAGGACCTCTGAGAGAATAAATTGCATCATCAGTGCAGAAGCTTACTATAGCGTGTGCGAATGGATAATGAAGCCGAGCGTTGAGATGCTCCACAGAGTGATGTCTTTTGTGGGGGCGTAAATTTCGGGTTTTCAAATATTCGCTCATTCATATCCTAAACGCTACTATTCTATGATTCCTTCGTTGTCCCAAAGGTCTTCACACGTTTGTTTCATCTCCATCCGATCTTTTTGTTGCCTTCATCGTCTTCATTCCGAAGGCCGGTTTGATGCACCTCTCCACGCTAGTTTATCCAGTGCAAACCTCCTCATCTCCGAATAACTATTGTAATTTACATTTTTTGAACCTTATTAAGGTACTTATTCCTTCATATTCCTCTATAATTCCCCTCCATTCATCCCCCCCCCCCCCCATCGACATTAACTTGACGATTCCTTGATGTCTCAAAATGTATCTTATCAACTGGTTACTTTATTTAATCAACTCGTGAAAAAATTATATTTCTTTCCAGTTCTATTCAGTACCTTCTCATTAGTTACGTGATCTACCCATCTAATCTTCAGCATTCTTCTCTAGCATCAAATTTCAAAAGCATCTATTCTCTTCTGTTTGAACTGCTTATCTTCAACGTTTCACTTCCGTATGAGGCTACACTGCAAATACCTCCAGAAAAGACTTCCTAACACTTAAATTTATATTAGATGCTAACAAACACCTTTCGTAAATTCTTCTGTTGCTAGAGTCAGTCTAAATTTTATATCCTCTCTACTTCGACCACCATTAGTTTGCTGCCCAAATAGCAAAACTCATCTACTACTGTTAATGTCTCATTTTCTAATCTAATGCCTTCAGCATCACCTGATTTAATTCTACTCTATTCCATTAGCCTTGCTTTGCTTTTGTTTATGTCCTCTTTTTAAGACACTGTTCTTCAAAGTCCTTTACTGTCTCTGAGAAATTGCAATGTCATCGGCACACCTCAAAGTTTTTATTTCTTCTCCCTGAACTTTAATTCCTACTCCAAATTTGTTTCTGGTTTCCCTTACTGCTTGCTCAATGTACAAATTGAATAATATCGGGGATAGGCTAAAATCCTGTCTCACTCCCTTCTCAACCACTGCTGCCTTTTCATGCCCCTCGACTCTTATAACAGCCCTCTGGTTTCTGTACAAGCTGAACATAACCTAACGCTCCCTGTTCAAAAAATGGCTCTGAGCACTATGGGACTTAACATCTGATGTCATCAGTCCCCTAGAACTTAGAACTACTTAAACCTAACTAACCTAAGGACATCACACACATCCATGCCGGAGGCAGGATTCGAGCCTGCGACCGTAGCAGCTGCGCGGTTCCGGACTGAAGAGCCTAGAACCGCTCAGCCACAGAGGCCGCCTCGCTCCCTGTTATTTTATCCTTTCTATTTGAAAAATTCAAAGAGTATATTCCATTCTACATTGTCAAAAGTTTTCTCGAAATCTAAAAAGCTATAAAGATAGGTTTGCGTTTCTTTGACCTATCTTCTAAGATAAGTCATAGAGTCAGCATTGCCTCTTGTGTTTCTACGTCACTCCGGAATCCTGATTGATCTTCTCTGAGGCCGGCTTCTATCAGTTTTTCAATTTTTTTCCAAAGAATTGGTGTTAGTGTTTTGCAGCCAAGACTTAATAAGCACATATTTCGGTAACATTCACACCTGTCAGCATCTGCTTTCTTTCTAATTGGAATTATTAGATCGTTCTTCAAGTCTGAAGGTATTTCACCTTTCTCATACATCTTACTTACCAGGTGGAATAGTTTTGTTATGGTTGGACCTTCCGAAGATATCAATAGACCTGAGGGAATGTCGCCTACTGTAGCGGCCTTGTGTCATCTTAGGTCTTTTAGTGCTTTGCCAAATTGTTCTTGCAGTATCATATCTCTCATCTTATCATCAGCTACTTCCCCGTCCTTTTCTGTAATACTGCCTTCATTTCCCTTGTATAGCCCCTCTATACATAATCGTTCATTCAACAAAATTACTTTTAGATATAAAACAATGTGTTAACTCGACAACAAACTCACATTAACGTCATTTAGTACACAATAAAGTACGGAGGATCCAACACAAACTTCTAATATAAAAATTTAAGGTAATGACAACAACAAATAAAAACTGTTTCAGGCCTAATTTTCGTAGAATAATTACCATTTAAAAGATGTTCAAGATTTGACGGTGGTACAAAAGTGTGGAAACATCTGTATAAAAAGTCTTTACATAACAGGTAGGCTGTATATTCAGTAATTTTACTTGAAATCACGGCCACTCTAAGAGTAGCAAAACAAAATGATTCACTAATAACCATAAGAGCCCAACACGCAGACACAAAATTTCGAGAAAAATAGAGGTTTGTGAAAATCAAATTTATAGACAAACCATCCGTCACAGAGGTATGAATTGTTCTTTAACGAAGTCTCTACATCCTGTACTTTCCATGAAAATTAATTATCCACTTTATGTTATGAAATATTAATTAGTATTTAAATTATATTATTGTAATATTAATTCACAAAATTTCCATATATAGGCTAGTGATAAAAGCGTCTTTCAACAGTTTCAAAGTTTGTAATTAATGTGAAATTAGACTCAGAACTTAAAGAACAGACACTAAATACATCACACACACTTGATGACCTCGTTATCATTATTTTCATTAAGCACATTCTGTGGCTTGAGGTTCAGATAAAACAGCCGATACATCTCCGATTATGAAGTATTACTACTATGTACATGAGGTGTATGGGCAAAACTACGTTGCCAGTCCTAGATAAAAGCTGAACATTGCAGAGCAACAAAATAATACTCTGTACTTTGGGCCCATATGGAAATGAATATGCGAGAAATCGAAGGAGCAACTTTTCATAAATTTTGATTTACACAGTTTTGGAGTAGAGATATAGGTAAATCTGGTTCATCATAAGATCAACAGATGTCAGGAGCATGAATACATGCTACAGTCTCAAAAATCGATGACGGTGTGCTTCAGGTTGTTATGATACTCAACACCTTTGCTAACTTGACATAAGTATTTTAGTTGACTTCCGTAATTCTTTCTGGTAAGACATTGCAGTCGCCTTCGATGTAGTTAACTTCAGCAGAAGTTCAACAAAAATGAAACTTCTGATGAAGTTTACTACTATTTCAGTGCTAGTATGACATAACCACTGGGATAGTTTAACTTTAGTAGTATAAAATAGTATTTTTAGAAGTGTATTAACCTTCGGTCTGTGATTTTACAAGGGATCAGAACTTCTGAAGTCCAGACTTCTGTATGGCTACACCGGAGTACGTAATTCGTTGTCTCCTCTAAATTTCGTGCCATTTAACGAGATCAGACTTCAGAACGAACTCAGTTTGTTGTTATCAAAGGCCAGGCGCTGCTCGCGGCGTAAACTGAAACTGTAGTGCCTGAGCGAGACAAGGTCTCTGCCAGGGCATGTTAAGTGTCGGGGTTGTGGAGTCATAAATAACAGCGCTTTTAAGCTGCCCAAAGACACACCTTGCAGCTATGGGACAGCTGTGAATGATCGCTTGTGTAGCCGTAAAGTTTCGTGCAGATCGCCATTTCCCCAGAGTCATTAAATTCAAAGTAATGAACCAGATCAGTCAACGAAATTTAGAGCGTTCTTAACGTCATGCTGCGAAGACCTTAACACGGTTAGCAATAGAACACAAGGTCTTAGTGGACAGAATGATGGGTCTTCTCATAATTAACAATAAATAATGAATAATCGAAGTCCGATCAGAACTACAGCTGTATCAAAAGGCGCGCTCTGAAGGCTTGAAGTGATAACGGGTGTGTCGCAGCACGTGAGCGCACGCGTATTTAAGCGCACATCTCTGCCAGAGGACACCTCGGTTGTGTCACCGGCATTCATCGTCCGCGAGGAAGCGGGGAACTGTGATTGGTTGCTACATGCGTATCTCAGATCCAACATCAGTATTGCGGTTTGGCGGGGAATCACAGTTATTGTCAGATATAAGAGCGGCTAGGTGACTTTTTTCGTCCTGAGGGACATTCTTTAGGACACTGTCGCTATGATCATGAACAATAGCTTTTTGAAACTAAGTGTTCTTTTTTTATGACTAGTTCACGACAGTTTCAAATTTCACAGGAATCAGGAAAGGTTTACTAACGTTTTAAGACAGTGTTTCGAGCGAGTTAAAATTATGTGGCAGATTGCGATATGAATCTGACCACATTTCAAAAATATCCGGATAAGTGCGAGTACAGCTCACGCACCGAGTGTTCCGTACAAACTTAATTATGTATATAGGTAATTCATCTATTCCGGGCGTAGAGAATTTCGACCATTTTTGCCTGTTACCGATATCGATACTGGCAAGTTATCAACATATGTGACGTAGATGGCCGTATCTTTTGACTGCATTGACTTACAAGCTCAAGTATTTTCCACCACAAAGGGACCGTAGACCTTAATGTGTGACACGAATTTCAACTTGATCCCTCTACCCTTTCCTGAGAAAAAGAAATCCTAACAGACGGACAAAGAGACAGACGAATAACAACTGAAAAAAATATATATTTCGTTTGATGTAATTATAAATTAACAATTGACAGATTTTTCTTTACTTGTGCTATTAAAACGTGCTTCCTGCCAAATTACGTGATTCGAGGTTAGCTGGAAGTACACTACAGGTTTTGATGAGTGACTTTGCGGGTATCAAAATATGTGACATAAATTGCCTTATATTTGATTGCATTGACGTAGAAGTTCAGATCTTTCACATCACCAAGGGACCATAGACTTTAGCATGTGACTTAAATTTCAACTCGATAAGTTTACCCGTTCCTGAGAGAAAGGATTGTTAACATTCGGATAGACAGAAGGACAACTAAGTGATCCTAAAAGGTTTTTTAGAGAGAGGAAGACGTCGCCCGCAATTGGGTACTGAAAGAAATTCAACGGTGACAAACGAAAATTGATGTCCAATAGGGACTCGAACCTGGATTTCCAGTTTTATGCGACCGGTCCCCTAAACCGCCTCGGCTATCCGGACACGTATTCCGTCCAACCCAAATCCTCAGCTTGCAGCGTCCATTGTTCTTTAATGCATTTCCTCAGCTTTTGGCTGAGTCCGCAAGAGTACGGACGTAGTGTGCATCCGCACTGAAACCACCGCGAACCGTGCATGCTCATAGACATTGCTATTTACGTGGTGATCCTCCAAGGGTTGCGTTTTTACCGACTGAGTTACGGAATCCTAATAAAGATTCGAAGTTTAGCCTGAGACCGCTTCCTCTGTGTGGATAAAAAGTTTTCAATGCAGGACCCAAACACGAACGCTCAATCAGACTTCGACGGAGTTGCCTAAAGGGTCTTCTACGGGGCCAGCCGCCACTGAATGGCCGCGCCTCGCTTTACCGCAGCCGTGTCCGACGGGCTGTCGACTTCATTCATATCGACCTGCTTCCACCCACTACGAGAGCAATTTCCCCGACTTTCTCCTTTTGCGCAGGAACGGTGAACTTCATGCGATCTGACACCTCTGATTACAAAGTCGCCACTAACTGACCACCGAACTTTTCACAGACGCATTGGTTAGTTACAGCAATTTTAGGGTTAAACAAGGGCCAGAAGAGAGCGTCTTGTGTGTACATGTCAACAATGATCTAGCACTAGTACCAATAATACTTCGGGTATGGAAGTTTGGTTACGTATGAACCGTCCGAAGAAAGCAGAGAGTACTTCTTTTCCACTTTCTCCAAGTGCCTAAATCTGCAAAAGCCTTTTCATCGTACTCGTGCTCTATTACTAGAGACCGTATAACTGATGAAGTATTTCCCACAGCGACACAAACTCACAATATCAAGATATTTCTCCGCCATACTTGAGAACATTTTTTGTCCCGCAAGTGTCTACGAAAAGCCAGTACTTATTCGGAAATTATATGGTCAGTTAGTTATTTCTTTGTTTTCGAAATCATTTCGACGACCATAGAGCTGTAACCGGTTGACGATCACAAGAAAATGCAAGTTACGTCTGTGTCGCAACACATGTGATCCCAGTGCGCAAAGAGTATGAGCCGCGGTTTGTTCCCACAAAGCGCAACACGCATAAGAAACTGTTGTTATTAGCAACGTTAAGGCCATTCAGATTATTTACTGAGGATAGGAATGACTGGAAATATCTGAAAGTTTCGTAAGCCCAAATTCATAAGACGCAAAAATTTTTGTGCAGGATGACCCATTTTAACAGTGGCAGAGCGTACACTTTGTGATCAAAAGTATCGGAGTCGATCTCTCTCTGTCACGAGCGGTCGACCCGACAATATAAAAGAAGACAGGGAGTATTGTTTTGTTAGTAGGAAAGCAATAACAATAAAATCGATCGATCAGGAGAGCTTAGAGTCCTCGAACGTGGACTAGTCATTGGATGTCACCTGAGTAACAAAACTATCACCGACGTTTCAAGCTTTTTAAAGTTGCCCAAGACGACAGTTGATGATATATGAAGTGGAAATGCTAAGGAACAACCACAGGTGAACCAAAGGCAGTGACGGACTGGGACCGTCGAGTATTGTGGAGGGTAGTAGTAGGAAGTCAACGGAAGGCACCACTGGTGAGTTTCAAAATGCTACCAGCATCCAACGAACAAACTGACTGTGCGTAGCGACTTATAAAGAATGAGATCAATGTTCGTGCAGCTCTTCTCAAGTGAGATATTTCTGTTAATGATAAGCGACCCCTCAGATGCTGTTAAAGAGCGACGTCGCTGGACGGTGGATGACTTGAAACGAGTGGTTCGTAATGATGATTCATGCTGTGGTAATGCAGTCTGCTGAAAGAGTTGTGTTTCTAAACTTCCTGAAGAACGTTACCTACCAACAGTAAAGTATGGAGGAAATGGTGCTAAGGAATGGGGGAGGGATTTTTTTTCTGATAAAATGGAATGATCATACAAAGTTGATCGTCGGTAAAGCAGATGCCAGACTGAGATTCATTGGAAGAATCCTAAGGAAATGCAATCCGAAAACAAAGGAAGTTGGTTACAGTACACTTGTTCGCCCACTGCTTGAATATTTCTCACCAGTGTGGGATCCGTATCAGATAGGGTTGATAGAAGAGGTAGAGAAGATCCAACGGAGAGCAGCGCGCTTCGTTACAGGATGATTCAGTAATCGCGAGAGCGTTACGGAGATGATAGATAAACTCCAGTGGAAGATTCTGAAGGAGAGACGCTCAGTAGCTCGATACGGGCTTTTGTTGAAGTTTCGAGAACATACCTTCACCGAGGAGTCAAGCAGTATATTGCTCCCTCATACGTATATCTCTCGAAGAGAACATGAGGATAAAATCAGAGAGATTAGAGCCCACACAGAGGCATACCGACAATCTTTCTTTCCACGAACAATACGAGACTGGAACAGAAAGGAGAACCGACAGAGTTACTCAAAGTACCCTCCGCCACACACCGTCAGGTGGCTTGCGGAGTATGGATGTAGATGTAGATGTAGAAGGTGTGTTGAGTGCAATGCAGGAATAATTCGGAGATGATGACTGTTTGTATCATCGGGTCGACGCACCCTGCCATAAAGCATCGTCTGTGAGATAATGGCTTGTGGACAATGACATTCCTGAAAACGACTGGCCTTCTTGGAGTCCCGAACTGAACAGAATGAAACACACGTGGTCTTCGCGCCATAAATCAGGTTACAGCAGCACTGCCTTTCCTGGTTTCGTTAGAATCCTGCCTCGGGCATGGATGTGTGTGATGTCCTTAGGTTAGTTAGGTTTAAGTAGTTCTAAGTTCTAGGGGACTGATGGCCTCAGATGTTAAGTCCCATAGTGCTCAGAGCCTTCCCTGGTTTCGGCTCTGGGGGAAGACTCGACTACCATTCCTCCACAGACATTTAAATAACCCGTTGAAAAGGCCTTCAACAGAGTTTAGGCCGTAACAAATGTGAAGGATGCGGACACTCTATTTCAGTGTCCACTTATAGGTGTTCGGATACTTTTGAACAGGTAGTGGATGTTCGTTTAACGGCGTAGTTCGTCCTTTGACTTTATTTTCTCGGGGTATAAGTTGAGTAATGGCGCCACCTTCGTCTAACAATCGGGGGTATAAAAGTATTCGTGTCGTTGGCTCAAGGAGACATGGGCTGAGAGAGATCTCATCAATGTTCGTGTATCTTCTATACGGGTCTCGGTGAGGTACAATTCGACAACAGCTGAAAAATTGGTGTCAGTAGGTTGGAGTGGGAGAGCGGTTGATGGGCGTGGACCGGCAAAAGCCGCCGCCGTCATGAACAGCGCCTTCTGAGAGCCCTCGCTGGCGGCACACGCCTCATTGAACAGCGCCTCGTCTCCGCGTCAGCTGGCACGGCGGTCGATACCCGGCGAGCGGCGCCCACGCTGGGCCACCGAACGGCAAATGGCGCCGGCAAACGGCGCACCTGTCGTGGGCGGCAAGGGCCGCGCCTCCCACCCACAGGAAGTCACACGCGCACACAGGTGACACGTCCAAACACAGGGGAGCAGATCGACGTCCGGAAGCTACGGAAATCAGGGACGGACATCCACGGAGAGAGCGCAGGTACGCCATTATCCGTGTACAAAGGAAGCGTCTAACTGCCTCTTCTGGCCTTTAGTATGCCTCTCGCAGTTGAGAAGAATTACTCGTGCAGATTCCTCACACTGACCTTCACGCGCAGCCTAAAGGAGCCTAAGCATTCACAGAAGATCGGCTTCTCTCGTTACGTACCTTTATCTCATTCAGCATTCTGATATCCAGTACACGTAGTTCCTGCTGCAAACATCTACATTCTCTAGTCACAGGTGACCACCGATCAAAGGCAGCGTCAGGGATATGGGGCCACGCCGATTCTGGTGCTGTGGCCAGCTGCGCTAGGTTTCTCCGTTGAGCAGCCATCTGTGCTCTCACAGATTCTCGATTGAGTTAAATCCGGAAAGTTTGAGTGCCAAGGGACTATGACAAACTCATCCTCGCGCTTTCCGAAACGCGCAAGTATACTGTGGCCGGCCGTTGTGGCCCAGCGGTTCTAGGCGCTACAGCCTGGAACCGAGCGACCTCTACGGTAGCAGGATCGAATCCTGCCACGGTCACGGATGTGTGTGATGTCCTTAGGATAGTTAGGTTTAAGTAGTTCTAAGTTCAAGGGGACTGATGACCTCAGAAGTTAAGTCCCATAGTGCTCAGAGCCATTTGAACCATTTGAAGTATACTGTGAGCTCTGTGACACGTTGCTGACCTGGTGGTACATGCCATCGTGACAAGGAAACGACAAACTTCACTAACGGTGAACATGGTCCCCAAGGATAGATGCATACTTTTGTTGGTCCAATGGGCTTTCCAAAATAACGAGGAACGCCACGAAAACATTTCACAGAGGAAGATATTCCCTCCACCGGCCTGGCCCTACCGACGATTGTTGCAAGGCGTTTGGGTTCAGACGCTTCAGTCCATGGAGCATAAATCGTGATTAATTTGGAAACGCTACCTGTTGCCACTCAGTGGATGTCTAGCTGCGGCACCGGCGTGAAAACTCCAGCCTTCGTCACCGATGAACACCAGCCAGCAAGGGTGCATGGACCAAGCGCCTGTTGCGGAGGCTCACACAGAGCAATGTTCGCTGAACGGTCGTTGAGGAAACACTGTTGGTAGCCTTTGGTTCATCAGTTGCCCAAGCGTTGTACGTCTATCCGCCCGTACACATCTCCGCAGCCGTAGTTCAACGTTGTCATCTATGGCCCTTGGTGACCCAAAGTTGACTCGGAGCAAGTTTTGGATAGCACCATTTCGCCATGCATGGTATACTTTAATCACGGCGGCACACGACGGTTATCAGACTTAGCTCTTTTGAAAATGCTTCCACCATTGGCCTTAAAGTAAATGTCATGCCTTTTTGGACGTAAATAAATGGCTTCGTTTCTGCATTACGACAAAGACTGTACCGTTTTCAGCATCCTCCAGACACGCTTTTTACATCCTTCACCAGTAGTGCTACCACCTGCCATCTGTGACTGGTTATTCCACTTTGACGCCGAACATAGGCGGTGATCACATTGATGTAACCGTGTATGTAGACACTTTTTCACTGATAGACAGATGGCACAATGAGTATCTGGAAGACGCTGGTTCTGTTCCACTAGTAATAAGTGGGACTCTTACATTCTTACTGCATAAACGTAAAGCACTGTTAACTCACTAACGATGTTACAGTCTGTGGTCATCTCATTAGCCCACACGTTTCACATGCGTTCACGTTTGTTATTCTACATTAAAACTACAGTCATTATTGTTTTTGTGCTTTAGGGAGGCAAAATGTTCCTTTAATGCCCCGTTCTTTTAGTTATCACAATAACTATTCACCCTAAAATCTGAAAACCACGTACGCGTGCAGTGCAGGTGACATTCGGAACCCCACCTTTCAACTCTAGTCACACAACCGAAAACTGAGCACTTTCCATCTCTTACTAATACCTGAACTTGAAAAATGCCGCGACAAATGCCGACAGCCTGCTTAAAACCTGTACAATAACATACAGTCGTCATAACACAGCCATGTGTTAGCGTGTTATACCTTATTACACAGCAGGAATTCTAAACTATAATTGCGGATATGGGTTAGTTTGGTTAGTCGTAGTTTGTGAATACATGTTCTTAACATCTTTCCTTCATAAACATTCGTCTGCCTCTTAACCACCTTCAAATATAAACAAAACCTTAATCTTTGTTGTTATCAAAAATGGTTCAAATGGCTGTTAGCACTATGGGACTTTACATCTGAGGGCATCAGTCCCCTAGAACTTAGAACTACTTAAACCTAAGGACATCACACACATCCATGGTCGTGGGTCGATCACAGCGACCGGCCTCTGTTGTTATCAGTAAACACAAATATATTAGTAACAACAAAGTACTGATTCTTCTTTCAAGCATCACTGTACGAATTACAATAAAATAATACTGTTATCTCCTTAATCAATCCCTGAAACATAGCAAATTGTTCCTCATTACGAACTTTGTGGGCATCTGATAAACAGGTATCTCATAACAAACAGTATTCCTAGAATATCCAATAGATCGTTAGTAAACTTTAACATATGCTCCTTTATTGAAGAGACTCTGTGGACCCTGAGGAGGAGATGAAGGTTAACGGCAATTGTAAGCTTAGAAGAGAATCTTGAGGACTGCTCCGTAGTTTTGATTGAAAGTGTCCGCGAAGCCAAATATACATTATTTTATCGTCGGTATTATTGTATCGCATTCTAATCTCTCTTGTGTTCTCGACTTGGCAAATGTCAGGCTTTACGAAAATGCCTTGATAGAAGCAAATTTAAATTTAACCTGTAACGAACATCAACGAAGTGAATAGTCTTATCGTGTGTAAGAAATTTACTTTTTGATGCCTTAACTACATTTTTCGGGATTACAAGTACTACATAACATATTCATGAAATGTTACAACAGCTGATACAGTGTTCAAATAATAAGTTACACACTGAAGAGCCAAAGAAACTGTTACATCTGACTAATATCGTGTAGAGCCTCCAGCACGCACGCAGAAGCGCCGCAACACGACGTGGCATGGACTCCACTAATGTCTGAGGTAGTGCTGGAGGGAATTGACAGCATGAAACCTGCAGGGCTATCCATAAATCCATACGAGTACGAGGGGTGTGGACCTCTTCGGAACAGCATCCCAGATATGCTCAATAATGTTCGTGTCTGGGGAGTTTGGTGGCTATCGTAAGGTATTAAACTCAGATGTGTGTTCCCGGAGCCACTCTGTAGCAACTCTGGGACTTTGAGGTATCACACTCTCCTGCTGGGAATGCCCAAGTTCATCGGGAAGCACAACGGACATGAATGGATGCAAGTGATCAGACAGGATGCTTACATACGTGTTGCCTGTCAGAGTCGTATCTAGACGTATCAGGGGTCCCGTATCACTCCACCTGCACACGCCCCACACCATTACAGAGCCTCCACAAGCTTGAACAGTCCCCTGCTGACATGCTGGATGCACGGATTCATTAGGTTGTCTCCATACTCTTACACGTACATTCAGTCGACACAATATGAAACGAGACTCGTCCGACCAGGCAACATGTTTCCAGTCGCCAACAGTCGAATGTCGGTGTTGACGGCCCCAGGCGAGGCGTAAAGCTTTGTGTCATGCAGTCATCAAGAGTACAAGAGTGGGCCTTCGGCTTCGAAAGCCCATATCGATGATGTTTCATTGAATAGTTCGCACGCTGACACTTGTTGATGGCCCGGATTGTAATCTGCAGCAGTTTGCGTAAGGGTTGCATTTTTGTCACGTTGAACGATTCTCTTCAGTCGTCGTTGGTCCCGTTCTTGGAGGATCTTTTTCCGGCCGCAGCGATGTTGGGGAATTGACGTTTTACCAAGTTCCTGATATTGAAGGTACACTCGTGAAATGGTCGTACGGGAAAATCCCCACCTCATCGCTGCCTAGCAGATGCCGTGTCCAATCTCTCGTGCTGCCATTGCAGCAGCAGTAGCCGATCTACAAAAATTCGCCAGACACTTGTTGTCTGATATAGGTGCTGCCGACCGCAGTGCCATATTCTGCCTGTTTACATATCTCTGTATTTGAATATGCATGTCTATACCATTTTCTTTGGCTTCAGGTGCAAATATTCCTGGCAATAACCGTATAAAAGTTGAATCAAACATTTAGCCAGTTACCACCAAAAAATATCTGACCGATAACTTATTTATGCCCGTAGAAACTAGAAAGTTTCTGAAATAGTTGTGGATTGCTAGTGTGCGCTCAGTAATACGGTTCTGTCTGGATTAAGATGGAGATCAAATGATTGATGGCCAAATAGTACTGATTATATTATTATTGTCCTTTCTCGGAAAATTTCGAACATGGTTTAGAAGAGAATTAACATGGGTAGGATAAAAAAATTCGATTATCTTACCACGTTAAATTCGAACAAATTCCCATGCTTTCCACAACTGCCTCCGTCATCGTCATCAGTGACTAAACTTAACCATCGCAAAACTGACGAGACTCCCACATTTCACTTAAGTGACAGAGACGGCGCATGCTGAGATGGTGCCCTGTGCGTCCGTAAATTACGTTAATGCTCACTGTATAGCATCAGTTGCAGCGCCATCATTCATAACAGGAGGTACGCATTTGAAGTTTTCCTCTGTGATGTTTCTTTATCGAGTTCATGCTTCCATGTATAGCTAAATGCATAGCCCGTATCTCTATTGATGTTGTAATCACATAATCTAATTTATACTGCTTCCCTGACCACAGAGTTTCAGAGTGCGTTCAGAAGTAACCTTGTGTTTATTACATTGTGCTCGGCCACTGCCGATTTTTTTCAAGTTCCTGTTATTACGATGACGCTGATGTTCAACACAGCAATCGACGATAGGCCAAATATACTGCCCCGCGTAATTGCAGCCACGTTCAGGAGGAATATTATAAATTCCTCGTGCTCTCTGGCCGAGATATTTCTTCATGTCTCCTGGGTGGCCGCAGAACCGGTCTGATTCCTTGCCTTGCGCTTGATAATGAAAGATTACAGAGGAAGACTTGACATAATATACCGCCTGTTATGAATGGTTTCGCTGAATTGACGCTGCACAGTAGGCATTAACATAATCTGTGGACGTCACCATCTCAGCAAAACGTAGTCGGGGCCACGAGAAATGCGCCCCCCCGTCACACTAGTCGCCTTGTCCGTCATACTTCGCGAACGCTCGGCTTCGTGCAGGCCCCACGGGAAATCAATACATCAATGAAAAGGTATCCGCTAAAGGTCTTTGCCGTGTGCTATTGAAAGCTCGTATGCATTTAAACGCGCCATTAAGAATTGTTAATCTCATCTGAAATAGTTACGGTTCCCTACCGGAGATGGTTGTTGGTACTCGTAAGACCTGCAGTGTCATGTGCTTTGGCTTATGTGCCGCAGTCTGGCATTCTCGTGGACCTCGAAAAGTAGTCTTACGGAGGCAGACTGCGCCTCCTCAGCGAGTGCTATCTGCCGACGTAATCTAACCAATTAGATGTTCTCGGAGCATAAAAGTGGAACATCGGACCCTCGCCAATTATGCGACAGTCAGATTACCTTCTGACGACTATGACGTAGGTAATTATAGAAAGCTTGGGATTTCGTCCGAATTTGGTGTAACACGTTAATCGAGAACTTTTTATCCAATGACTCCGTCGTGAAAGACTTCGCAATCAGCAACATGAGTACTTTCCCGCTTGACGTATGTAGTCCTAAGGACTCCTTTTTTCAGTATTTCTCAGTCGCCGGGACTACGTATTCGCATTAGGGTAAATTATTGTTCAATTTTGGTGAATGTAAAGGAGAAATAGAATCTTTATTAATGAATTTTGTAATTGGTCGTAATTCTGATTGTGCGTACAGTATTAGACCTTAGCAAACGTTATATCGTATATCTTTCGCCACTCTCCAGAAAGCAATCACAAAAATGTTTTCCTTGTGCAGCTGAAACAGAAAACTAGAGGGAGAAATAGACTCGATAAAGAACAAAACTGGGGGATCTTAAAGCGAGAATCGTCGCAAGTGACGTTCTGACTTGAATGTAAGGGGAAAATATAAATCTACCTTCGAATAACATAAATTGTGATTAAATGGTTCACACATTTCATAATCAAGACAAAAGTCTAGAATATTATTCCGCTATGAGGTTTAGTACATGTCTCGGTACATCCAAATGGAGTACCTTATGGTGTATTGATGTAGACGTAGATATAAATTATTTAGAAAGAAACTTGTAAATGCCTATAATTACCACCACTTCTTACTGTCCAAGAAAGTCGGCAAAAATTTTAGTATGCGACTGTTTTGCGATAATTCAGACGGATATAGGAATGGATTCTTTCTGAGTACTTTATTTTCACAGCCATTATCTCCGCTTTCATTTCATACCTGACCAACTATTATTTTGTTCATATCAGTAATTACGAGTATGACGTTCTTGAAAAGGCTTCGATCGGAGGCGTAATTCTACACGGATTATTGTTTTGTATGTGTTAGAAATTTAAGTTTTTGTTATATTGGTATATCTTGATTAAATAATACAGATACAATCTCTCACACTAGCCTTGAAACTCATTGTAGCTTACCCACCACGAATAGCCAAGAGTGTATCGATTTCTTCATGTGGAGCTGCTTACCTGTAAAAATAAAAATGTTAATTTTAACAAGTGAATTTCTTCTTCTTATAAAAGAATAGTTATACCATTCACATATAAATTTATGTGTCTTCAAAGGTCTCTAACAGTTAAATGTTCAAACGAAATTAAGATCACCGTTGTATACAAAAGTTCAGATTATGAATAATTGAGAATAAGATTATCCATTTGTAATTTGTCCACGGCAGTTATTAATTACAGTAATTAAATTATCAACGCCCCTACAATGTTGTTGAGAGTGAATGTGATTTACAGTAATTATTCAAAAGTTTTAATAATGTACGTTAACAATATAACTAGAATCAGACACATATATTTTCCTTGTACTGACCGAAGGTGGATACACTACTGACGAATTAAGAGGAGCTGGACGAATGTCCCAGTCTCTCATGTCAAAGGTTGTGAGGCATAAACCGGGAGGGGTCGATCGTTTTTTGGCGAATAAAAAGGTATGACATGCCTGATTATCCCGTTGAAGGGCAAGTAGATGATTTCTTGAGAATATAAGAAACAGTTTTCTAAAAATCCATTCACTGTTTTTCAAGTTAGATGTGCGAGGGCGCGCTGAGAAGTAAAGCCTCCGATTTTTTTTTCCGTTCTCAAGATTTCTCAGCTGTCTTTCCCTCTTCGCTGACGCAAGTTATAACCCTCTGCCGCTAGAGGGCAGACGTGTAACATGACGGCGTGTAACGTAACTGTGTCGGTGTACTGCGAGACCCTCAGAAAAGTCAAAACACGAATTTCGTGTTCGTCCACAAATCATGGAGCACTCTGTCCTTCGACATGATTGGTCGGTTGTTTGGTTGGTCGGTTGCTTGATTTAGAGGAGGGACCAAATAGCGAGGTCATCAGTACCACGTATTAGTTAATGATGGGAGAGGAAGTCGGCCGCACCCTTTCAAAGGAACTATTCCGGCATTTGCCTGAAGCGATTTGGAGAAATCATGGAAAATCTAAATTAGGATGGCCAGACACGGATTTGAGCCTCCGTCCTCCTGAATGCGACCGAGCGAGGTGGCGCAGTGGTTAGCACACTGGACTCGCATTCGGGAGGACGACGGTTCAATCCCGTCTCCAGCCATCCTGATTTAGGTTTTCCGTGATTTCCCTAAATCGTTTCAGGCAAATGCCGGGATGGTTCCTTTGAAAGGGCACGGCCGATTTCCTTCCCCATCCTTCCCTAATCTGAGCTTGCGCTCCGTCTCTAATGACCTCGTTGTCGACGGGACGTTAAAACACTCTAATCTAACCTAACCTGAATGCGAGTCCAGTGTGCTAACCGCTGCACCGCCTCACTCGATCTTCAGCATGACAATGCCAGACCACACACGAATGCTGCGACATCTGTAACAACTTGACGCCTTGGATTCACTGTCATCGGTCATCCTCCACACCGTCTCCACTTGGTTTCATACGATTTTCATCTACTTCTAATACAGAAAGAACACCTTCGAGGACCTCGCTTTGATAGTGACGAAGCTGTGCAAGTAGAGGTGAGGTTGTGGGTCCGTCAATAAAATCACTCATTCCACAGCGACGGTATCAACAAACTGGTCTTTTGTTGGGTCAAATGTGTTCGTCACCAGAGATATTATGTTGAAAAATAATCATGTAGACATAATGAATAAAGATGTAGACTGTCAAAAAAGTTTGTATCACTTAAAAAAAAACTTTAAGGGTCTACACATAAAAAATTTGGAGGCGTCTCACCTTTCAGCACGCCCTCGTCTGTCGCATAGTTCGCCTTGATACTTCAGGGATTTTCAAAATTGTTACGCTGGCAGCCGAAGGGTGTTCACAAGAGAGTACTTCGTACAATATCTAAGGGTTCCCACATAAAATTATGACACAAACAACCTGCAAAAGTAACTCCCGAATTGTTTATGAAAATTTGACTGGAAGTACTTCATTACGTTGACCTGAACCTACCCACGTCACATCTCTGTATTAAAGTCCACCACTTGCAGGTTCAAAACTGGTTCAAATGGCTCTAAGCACTATAGGACTTAACGTCTGGAGTCCCATAGACTTACAACTACTTAAACCTAACTAACCTAAGAACATCACACAAATCCTTGCCCGAGGCAGGATTCGAACCTGCGACCGCAGCAGCAGCGTGGTTCCGGACTGAAGCGCCTAGAACTGCTCGGCCACAGCGGCCGGCCCACTTGCAGGTTTCCTGCGGGTGATATAGAGGTGAAATTCTCTGTTTCGCGATTCTGACATCTTTAATTTTTTAGTCAGGATAGTTCTAAGGTTTTGTCATCGTCGACGCCGCACCTAAGAGTCAATTTCAAAGTTAGATGGCTATGAGTTGTTATAAATCGTAGATTAATTAAAGAAACATAAACTAAAAGGACATGCGCAGATTTCCGGCTGTATCGCTTTGTTTGCATGACGTATTTCACGCTTGTTCTCGCCTTCCAATGTAGTAATTCAGTAACTAAAGCTACCGTGAATTAGGTTTGCAGGCGGCACGAGATGACTGGCGCCTTGACCCTGGTCGAACATTAGAAAAGTGGTAGGATTACGTACCTGCAATAGTGGATAGAAGCAGCCCGCTGTTAAATGCTAAGAAACTGAAAAACTGCATTATGTGTACGAATTTCCTTAGCAAAAGCCAGTGTGATTCTGTGTTACTTATGTGGTTCGTGATCCGTATTAAGTTGAACTTCAGGATATAAAAGGAAGTATTATCGCTATATCACTTTCCTACATACCGATTAATTTCCACCGTACAGACACAGAAGAGTAAACATGGTTCCATGGCCTCTCTTAATGAAATGGGTGGAACATTTAACATGTGATCACAAACCCTTGGTCACTCACTGGCACTTTCTGCAAACCACTCCCGACTATCTGTCGCAACCTTATCAAACTACATCTACATCACCACTACTACTCTGCAACTCACACTTAAGTGGTTGGTGGAGGGTTTATCGAACCGCCTTCAAGCTATTTCTCTACCGAACCACTCTAAAACGGAGTATGGGAAAAACGAACACTTTAATATTACCGTATAAGCTCTGATTCCTCTTATTTTATCATGATGATCATTTTTCCCTATGTAGGTGGGCACCAACAACATATTTTCACATTCTGAGGAGAAAGTTGGTGATTGAAATTTCATGATAAGATTCTGCCGCATCGAAAAACGACTCTGTATTGACACCCTCAATTCGCATATCATATCCGAGGCACTCTCTCCCCTATTTCGCGATAATGCAAAACGGTCTGCTCTCCTTCAATCCTATCTGATGTTGTTCCACATCGCATAGAAATACTTTAGACGAGGACGGAGAAGCGTAGTGTAAGTAGTCTCGCCGGCCTCAGTGGCCGAGCGGTTAAAGGCGCTACAGTCTGGAACCGCACGACCGCTACGGTCGCAGGTTCGAATCCTGCCTCGGGCATGGATGTGTGTGATGTCCTTAGGTTAGTTAGGTTTAAGTAGTTCTAAGTTCTAGGGGACGTATGAGCACAGCAGTTGAGTCCCATAGTGCTCAGAGCCATTTGAACCATTTAAGTAGTCTCTTTAGTAGATCTGTTGCATTTTGTAAGTGTTCTGCCAATAAATCGCAGTCTTTGGTTTGACTTCCCCACAATATTATCTATGAGATCGCTCCAGTTTAAGTTATTCGTAACTGCAATCCCCAAGTATTTAGTTGAATATACATCCATTAGATTTGTGCGATTCTTCGTGTAGCCGAAATATAGCGGATTACTTTTATTACTCATTTGGACGACTGCACGTCTTTTATTATTTAGAGTCAATTGCCACTTGTCGCGCCATGAAGATACCTTGTCTAAACTATTTTGCCAGTTGATGATCTGATAACTTGACAAGACGGTAAATGACAGCATCACCTGCAAACTAAATAAGAAGGCTGCTCAGATTGTCACCTATATCGTTTATGCAGAACAGGAACAGTAAAGGGCTACTAGAGCTGTAAATATGTATTTGTCTGTATTTATTAATTGTATTTTCTGTTATTAATCTCTAATACCATGTCATGTCATGCCTTATATCCGATTTAAAAGTGATCCACGGACGAATAAAACTACCGCTGCTTCTGCTGTTGCTCCTGCTGCTGCTGCTCCTGCTGCTGCTACTACTACTACTACGAAACTATATTCCAAGCCGATGAGTGATATTGGGTATTCATTTAATAATGACACACTGCCGAAGGAAAATTTTGAAAACGTTTTTCCCTAACGTCGTTTCCTTGTAGAAGTGACTTTACCCGAAAAAACGTACGCTAGTGAATAAAGAAACAGCAGGAAGAGAACTACAGAGATTTTTATCGAGCTCTGCAAACAGGTTAGGAGAAATCAGCTCCTGTCTGCTTTATAGAGAAACTGCGGAGGGGCGCAATCACCTGAAGCCCCGAGGGACCTCTCGAGTGGGAAGTGGAGGGCGCTCCAGTATTGCAGAGGGACCGGCGGAGCGGCGCTCTGGGGCGCTCGGCGTCTCCGGTGTCGCGGTCCCTTGTCTGCAGCCTCACTTGGAAGCGGTCGACAAACAGAAAGCGACGTATTGAAAGGGGATCAGCTACGGAGCGCCGGCAAAACCGTCACAGTCCGAAAGCTGACTACAGGATTGCGGAGACGAACAAGTAGAACAGCGATTTAAACGAACCAACTGATTACCCGGTGTTATCTGATATATACGCTTATCATCTTGGACAGGCAAAAGAAATAAAATCTGTCTACAGTTAAAAGAAAACTTAGTTTATTTACACGTTTGAACGAATATAAATGCAGCATACATGTTATAAAGTATTTTTTTACATGATCATTGTAATATTATTTTACTACGACACCTGATAATATACAGTACATTTAATTTCTCCCTCAAATGCAAATATAAATAATTTTATAAAAAAAAAAAAAAAAAAAAACTCAGTTCGAACTGGATTTGTTAGGCCCAACAGTACCGACCGACCAATATGTCATCCTCAGCCCTCATCTCGTGGTCGTGCGGTAACGTTCTCGCTTCCCACGCCCGGGTTCCCGGGTTCGATTCCCGGCGGGGTCAGGGATTTTCTCTGCCTCGTGATGGCTGGGTGTTGTGTGATGTCCTTAGGTTAGTTAGGTTTAAGTAGTTCTAAGTTCTAGGGGACTGATGACCATAGATGTTAAGCCCCATAGTGCTCAGAGCCATTTTTTGTCAACCTCATCCCATAGGCGTCACTGGATGCGGATATGGAGGGGTATGTAGTGAGTACACCCCTCTCCCACCGGTTGTCAGTTTCCGTAACAGGAACCGTTACACGTCAGTCACGTAGCTCCTCAACAGGCCTCTCAAGGGTTGAGTGCGCCCCGACTCCCAACAGCACTTTAAGACCTGGCCTGTCACCCATCGAAGTGACAATCAAGGCCAAAAGCGCCTAACTTCGGTTAGCTGACGGGGACCGGTGTTTCCACTGCGGTAAGGCCATTGGCTACTCTTGGGCAAGCAACGTCGAAAACTTTCGATTCGACTTTAATATCGGTCGCCTAAGATTATTTCCAGATCTCATCGTCTTACTACCCTCACAGATACACCTAGCGGTGGTAGACACGTCTTATCCTCACAGTACGTTTTTTGCAGGTATCGAGGCACATCTTTACATGTCGCACCCTTCTTTCACCTCTTCCACGTATGTGCCTACGAGTTCTAACAGTGTCCTAATTCTACAGTACAGTACAGTTGGAACCGCGCCAGGCGTTTCAAAATTATACTTTACATGGCGCACTTCACTACGACCTCCCTCACACCTTGATGTTAAATCTCATTTGGGATGTCACAAATCAGTCTAACGACCGCGAAAACAATGTGTTCAATGCTAATATCATACGTTTTCAGTTATTTTCATATGTCCACCCACCTCACACTCACACCTTATCACCAAGTATAAGGGCAGTCAAATGAAAACGAGGCAGGCTATATAACGGAGCATGGCGCAGACGTTGGTAACGCAGATAGGTGTGTGTATGGAAGTATCCTCTATTGTGAACCAAGAAGGAACAACGTGAGCGTTCATGCTGAGCAATTTGTCTGTCAGACATACTCCACACGAGGTCAGCGCGTCGTACGTGGAGGCCGGGAAAGAGGAACAGCGAGGTGTAGTGCGGTTTTTGACTGCGGAACGAGCGTCAAGAAGTGAAATAAATGCACGAATATCTGTTGTGTATGGCGAACACAAAAGTCACATGCGCTTCTGTTGGCTTGGAATGAAGAAGTTCGAGAAGGTCACGTGTCATTGGAGGACAGCAGTTGGCCTGAACAGACTCATCGTGTCATTACCCCTTCTGTCACTTCTGCGGTGGATGCTGCTGTCAGCAATGACTGTCGCTGGACGGTGGCAGAGTGTCTGAAGTTCCGGAAAATCTGTGCGCAGTGGATTCCCCACAGCCTGACGGAGGAGCAGAAGTTGAACAGAATGTCGACATGACTGCAGCACCTGCAGTGATATCACTATGCAGAATACGAGTACGGTTTCCTGTTCCGTATTGTTGCGGCAGATGAAATACGGTGTCGTCATTTTGAGCAGCGTACAGAAAGCGTCAGAGCCAATAAGGAATGCACTTGGATTGTTGTTGTTGTTGTGGTCTTCAGTCCTGAGACTGGTTTGATGCAGCTCTCCATGCTACTCTATCCTGTCCAAGCTTCTTCATCTCCCAGTACCTACTGCAACCCACATCCTTCTGAATTTGTTTAGTACATTCATCTCTTGGTCTCCCTCTACGATTTTTACCCTCCACGCTGCCCTCCAATGCTAAATTTGTGATCCCTTGATGCCCCAACCGATCCCTTCTTCTAGTCAAGTTGTGCCACAAACTTCTCTTCTCCCCAATCCTATTCAATACCTCCTCATTAGTTACGTGATCTACCCACCTTATCTTCGGCATTCTTCTGTAGCACCACATTTCGAAAGCTTCTATTCTCTTCTTGTCCAAACTGGTTATCGTCCATGTTTCACATCCATACATGGCTACACTCCATACAAATACTTTCAGAAACGACTTCCTGACACTTAAATCTATACTCGATGTTAACAAATTTCTCTTCTTCAGAGACGATTTCCTTGCCATTGCCAGTCTACACTTGGATTGACCCCCATAAAAATATCCGAAGCCTTGCACGGTAGCTCCGGGAAAGACATGATGAACTTTTTCCCTCACTGGTAGGGCCCGCTGTTCATTGACTGTCTGGAACACGGCATCACAATTAATACAGAGCGCCACGTGAACACTGCACAAACTGAAGAGCGCCATCACACCCAGACGCCCATGAATGTTATCGGATGGTGTCATTCTGTTGCAGGATAATGCCCATGCAAATCTTGTCAAGGTTGTTTCGATTACGCTGCATAAGTTTCGCCGGGAAGGCGTTACAAATCCTCCATGCAGCCCCGATCTTTCCCCACGCAATTTCTATATTTTTGGAGTTACGAAGAAAGACATTCGTGGCTATCCATTTCATTCGGATGAAGAGGCGAACGCCTGGGTGCAATCATGGTTTTCTGTAAGTCAACCGCAAACATTCTTCAATTAAGACATCATCCGTCTTGTCTCACAGTGGGATAAAAGTATTACTGTAACAGTTATGGTGATTACTTTTGAAATAACATTATACTTATTTTTTTCCATCTGTCTCGTTTCCTTTGTCTGCTTCTTGTAGGTAAGATACTCTTACACCTAAGAATTATTTTCCACATAATATATCATATATCTATCAAGTTTGGATCGAATTGCCAAGGCGTTCCACGTCTAAGCTTACAGTTCAGCACAGGGTAATTATAAAATAGACAAAACATTTAAAAACATCGGCAAGATAAGTGGCCATGAACAACAGAATACACGTTTCAGCGCATACCCGACTCAGCATTTCAGGAGTGACGGTAAGAACAGCAGCTGCGATGCGGTGCCACAAGTTCAAAATGGTTCAAATGGCTCTGAGCACTATGGGACTCAACATCGGAGGTCATCAGTCCCCTAGAGCTTAGAATTACTTAAACCTAACTAACCTAAGGACATCATACACATCCATGCCGAGGCAGGGTTCGAACCTGCGACCGTAGCGGTCTTGCGGTCCCTAGCAACGCTCGGCGGTGCCACAAGTCATCGAGGTTCCGTGCTAGAAGTGGAACATGAACTCTGTCCTTGATGTAGCCCCACAAGAAAAAATCGCAAGTAGTCAAGTCCGGCGACCGTGGTGAACATTCGAGTAGCGCCACGACAACGGCCGCAACACGACTTATCCAAGGACGTGGGTAACGTCTCATTCAGGTAACCTCGTACACAGCTGTGGATTTGTGGAGGGGTGCCATCAAGTTGGGGCAGGAATCACAATTACAGTATGCCGAGGTAGTTGATAAAATGGCTCTGAGCACTATGGGACTCAACTGCTGAGGTCAGTAGTCCCCTAGAACTTAGAACTAGTTAAACCTAACTAACCTAAGGACATCACACATCCATGCCTGAGGCAGGATTCGAACCTGCGACCGTAGCGGTCTCGCGGTTCCAGACTGCAGCGCCAGAACCGCGCGGCCACTTCGGCCGGCAGGTAGGTGATACCACAGGCAGTTCTCTCAGTAAAGAAGAAGGGTCCATAGACTGTGTTGTTGGACACGGCGAAGAACACGTTAACTTTTTGAAATCCCGGACATGTTTGACAGATGCGTGTAGATTCTGTGTCCCCCGTATGCGTTTGTTGTGTCGACTGACCTTACCTGAAGGATGAAAAATGGCATCGGCGCTCAAGATTAATTTGCTTGAGTAGTCATCATTTTTACGACTGTTCTGCTCATCAATAAGGAACTACAGACGGTACAATTGTCTCTATGGCTTAGGGCTGCAGAAGTTACAATTGCTATGGCTTTATCCTTAATCGCTTACGAAGTATTTTCCATACTGTTGGCTGAGGGATGTTCAATTCCACACTAACTCCATAGGTAGACTTTGTGGAACCGCGCAACATTCCGTTTCTCCCACGGTCCACTGACTGTTCTGACATACCTGGGCAGCCTGAACGTTTTACCTTTTGTATCGCACAATCACCCTCCTGGAATTTCTTCTACCACTTCACTGTGCTGTCGTAAACTGTTTGTTAGGGAAAGCTCCATGCGCCTCTAAGTGCCGATTGGTAACAGCCAAATTCTAGCACACAAAATCATTTCTCTCTCTCGTTCACCAACAAACGTTCAGCAACAAATGGTTCAAATGGCTCTGAGCACTATGGGACTCAACTGCTGAGGTTATTAGTCCCCTAGAACTTAGAACTAGTTAAACCCAACTAACCTAAGGACATCACAAACATCCATGCCCGAGGCAGGATTCGAACCTGCGACCGTAGCGGTCTTGCGGTTCCAGACTGCAGCGCCTTTAACCGCACGGCCACTTCGGCCGGCTTTTTCAGCAACAACGGTCGGCAGCGCACCATTTGGTGTTTTCACAAACAAAGTAGTCGGAACCACGTTCAGATAAAGCTTTCGGACTTTGTCTTCACTTAATGCGTTATCTCTCACGTTATGTTTACCATTTGCCTACATCGGTTTTTTAAAATGTTTCTCGGACTTTATAATATGCTGTACTTTTCACCCCATTCCCCACAAATAGTAGAGTCTTACCATCGCCATAATTAACGATTGGCAATAGCTCATACACATATGAAGTTTGCTTGAAATGATGAAGATAAGCCAAAGGTATGATGCAACACACACTTGTAGACACACATCCCTTTATACCGGGTGTCTCTCCTAAGAATCATCAGGCTACTTTTCTCTTACGTTTCAGCAGATATTTGCAGTTCCGTTGCAAACATATAGCTGGAGATAGCCCAAAGAAATTCTGCACATCATGTCTCTTCTTGTTACAAAAGGCATAAAGGTACTTTTCACAAGAAGATATTCTGTGATAAAGACGGCACAACCAATCCCATTGGCCCACACTCATGAGCAATGGAATTAGGCAGTTGCACTGCTGGCGGGGAGTGCTGGTGTGACCGCAGCGAGTGGAATGGTTCGGCAAGTACATGCTAGAATGTTGTCAGGCTTCCTACTGGCCACCGACGGAAGACATGCGCGCAGTAGTTCTAAGTCTAGGGGACTGATGACCTCAGATGGTAAACCGAGCGAGGTGGCGCAGTGGTTAGACACTGGACTCGCATTCGGGAGGACGACGGTTCAATCACGCGTCCGGCCATCCTGATTTAGGTTTTCCGTGATTTCCCTAAATCGCTCCAGGCAAATGCCGGGATGGTTCCTTTCAAAGGGCACGGCCGACTTCCTTCCCCATCCTTCCCTAATCCGATGAGACCGATGACCTCGCTGTCTGGTCTCCTTCCCCAAACCAACCAACCAACCAACCTCAGATGGTAAGTCCCATAGTGCTTAGAGCCATTTGAACCATTTGATAGACGATAATGCTCGACCTCATAGAGAACGGGTGGCTCGTGTTCTCTTGGAAACGGAAGATACTGCACGGATGTCGTGGCCTGCTCGCTCTCCCAATCTGAATCCCATAGAGCATGTCTGGGATGCATAAGGTAGACGGGCTGCATCATGTCAGCATTCACCAACCACTCTCCAAGACTTGTGAGCAACTCTGCAGGAAGAAAGGGCGTTACTGCCTCAATATGAGATTGATGACATCGTTCACAGCATGCCCCATCGTTGTCAGAGGTACTCACACCCCATACTGAGCACGTTAACCAATTGTCGGAATGTATGTGCAAATCAGTTAAGTTGGAAGAAAACGAAGAATATTTTTGACTATCGTTACGCATGTTGCAGTTGATTACATTCTGTACTCTTTACATTGTTTGTACTTTATTGTGAACTGTTTATGCTACGATACTGGGCATTAAAATTGCTACACCACGAAGATGACGTGCTACAGAAGCGAAATTTAACTGACAGGAAGAATGCTGTGATATGCAAATGATTAGCTTTTCAGAGCATTCACACAAGGCTGGCGCCGGTGGCGACACCTACAACGGATGCCTCGTGTAAGGAGGAGAAATGCGTACCATCACGTTTACGACTTTGATAAAGGTCGGATTGTAGCCTATCGCGATTGCGGTTTATAGTATCGCGACATTGCTGCTCGCGTTGGTCGAGATCCAATGACTGTTATCAGAATATGGAATCGATGGATTCAGGAGGGTAATACGGAACACCGTGCTGGATCCCAACGGCCTAGTATCACTAGCAGTGGAGCTGACAGGCATCTTATCCGCATGGCTGTAACGGATCGTGCAGCCACGTCTCGATCCCTGAGTCAACAGATGGGGACGTTTGCAAGACAACAACCATCTGCACGAACAGTTCAACGACGTTTTCAGCAGCATGGACTATCAGCTCGGAGACCATGGCTGCGGTTACCCTTGACGCTGCATTACAGACAGGAGCACCTGCGATGGTGTACTCAATGACGAACCTGGGTGCACGAACGGCAAAACATCATTTTTTCGGATGAATCCAAGTTCTGTTTACAGCATCATGGTGGTCGCATCCGTGTTTGGCGACATCGCGGTGAACCCACGTTGGAAGCATGTATTCGTCATCGCCATACTGGCGTATCACCCGGCGTTATGGTATGGGGTGCCATTGGTTACACGTCTCGGTCACCTCTTGTTCGCACTGACGGCATTTTGAACAGTGGAAGTTACATTTCAGATGTGTTACGATCCGTAGCTCTACCCTTCATTCGATCCCTGCGAAATCCTACATTTCAGCAGGACAATGTACGACCGCATGTTGCAGGTCCTGCACAGGCATTTCTGGATACAGAAAATGTTCGACTGCTGCCCTGTCCAGCACATTCTTCAGATCTCTCACTAACTGAAACTGTCTGATCAACGGTGGCCGAGCAACTGGTTCGTCACAATACGCCAGTCACTACTCTTGATGAACTGTGGTATCGTGTTGAAGCTGCATGGGCAGCTGTACCTGTACACGCCATCCAAGCTCTGTTTGACTCAATGCCCAGGCGTATAAATGCCGTTATCACGGCCAGAGGTGGTTGTTCTGGGTACTGATTTCTCAGGATCTATGCACCTAAACGTGAAAATGTAATCACATGTCAGTTCTAGTATAATATATTTGTCCAATGAATACCCGTTTGCCTGCCGGATTGTCCCAGCGGTTCTAGGCGCTACAGTCTGGAACCACGCTACCGCTACGGTCGCAGGTTCGAATCCTGCCTCGGGCATGGATGTGTGTGATGTCCTTAGGTTAGTTAGGTTTAAGTAGTTCTAAGTTCTAAGGAACTGATGACCTTAGAAGTTAAGTCCCATAGTGCTCAGAGCCATTTGAACCATTTGAATACCCATTTATCATCTGCATTTCTTCTTGGTGTAGCAATTTTATTGGCCAGTAGTGTATTTTGTGGCAAAATAAACGGAACCTTGCAAAATTTCCTAGTGTTGCTTTAATTTTGGATACCAGTGTGTGATGCCTATTACGTTCTTTGTCTTCCTCTTCTTTGCGTTCTCCCGTTTCGTATCGGGCTGAGGGTAGTTATATGGGTTCAAACACTCTCAGCCATTGACCGTGGCTTGCTGGCCGTTTGTCACATACTCTTCCGGACGCCATCCTCCCTTCCCCCTCCTCCGGGACGGAAGCTGTGTGCCCTATCTGCCTACGTGTGGTATAAATCTTACGTTCGAATGTGAGAACGTTTCCTAAATGTTTGCGTAGTGGTGATTTGGAGCGGGAGGTGAGTACCAACCCGGTATTTACCTAGGCTGACGTGGGCAACCACATAGAAACCAAATCCAATCTGGCCTGTTAATCCGCGAGATGGATTCGATCAGGGTCAGGCTCGTCTCTCCGAATCCCGCAAGCGGCTCGCTAACGCGCTCGGCTATCAGGGCGGGACTTAATGGATGTGACTGTTTTACTGCAATAAAATAATTATTCATGTTTCTGCCTGTTTGTGTGCAAGGAATTACATTTGTTTGCTCCTAGCTGTCGACAGGTAACGGTGTTTTTGGGTCCCGGTGGTTTCAGGAACAGTAGGGAAGAGGCGAGTGAGTGGAGTGAGTGAGACAGCAGAGCGCGGGAGGACAGCCGGCACCAGGGACGGCTCGTCGCTGGAGTGTGCCCTCCGCCTAATCGAGTGCTACTAATGAACAAGATTAGCGTTTTAGCTGCGGGGGGTGACGGCGGCGCGGTGTGGAGTCAGAGTCGTGCGGCGAGCCGCCGGGGTCGATACCGTAGTGTCTCCCACACCACAGCCGCTCCTCTTCCAACGCGTCCCATTCCTATCCCTACTGCTAATTACACTCCTGAAAATGGAAAAAAGAACACATTGACACCGGTGTGTCAGACCCACCATACTTGCTCCGGACACTGCGAGAGGGCTGTACAAGCAATGATCACACGCACGGCACAGCGGACACACCAGGAACCGCGGTGTTGGCCGTCGAATGGCGCTAGCTGCGCAGCATTTGTGCACCGCCGCCGTCAGTGTCAGCCAGTTTGCCGTGGCATACGGAGCTCCATCGCAGTCTTTAACACTGGTAGCATGCCGCGACAGCGTGGACGTGAACCGTATGTGCAGTTGACGGACTTTGAGCGAAGGCGTATAGTGGGCATGCGGGAGGCCGGGTGGACGTACCGCCGAATTGCTCAACACGTGGGGCGTGAGGTCTCCACAGTACATCGATGTTGTCGCCAGTGGTCGGCGGAAGTTGCACGTGCCCGTCGACCTGGGACCGGACCGCAGCGACGCACGGATGCACGCCAAGACCGTAGGATCCTACGCAGTGCCGTAGGGGACCGCACCGCCACTTCCCAGCAAATTAGGGACACTGTTGCTCCTGGGGTATCGGCGAGGACCATTCGCAACCGTCTCCATGAAGCTGGGCTACGGTCCCGCACACCGTTAGGCCGTCTTCCGCTCACGCCCCAACATCGTGCAGCCCGCCTCCAGTGGTGTCGCGACAGGCGTGAATGGAGGGACGAATGGAGACGTGTCGTCTTCAGCGATGAGAGTCGCTTCTGCCTTGGTGCCAATGATGGTCGTATGCGTGTTTGGCGCCGTGCAGGTGAGCGCCACAATCAGGACTGCATACGACCGAGGCACACAGGGCCAACACCCGGCATCATGGTGTGGAGAGCGATCTCCTACACTGGCCGTACACCACTGGTGATCGTCGAGGGGACACTGAATAGTGCACGGTACATCCAAACCGTCATCGAACCCATCGTTCTACCATTCCTAGACCGGCAAGGGAACTTGCTGTTCCAACTGGACAATGCACGTCCGCATGTATCCCGTGCCACCCAACGTGCTCTAGAAGGTGTAAGTCAACTATCCTGGCCAGTAAGATCTCCGGATCTGTCCCCCATTGAGCATGTTTGGGACTGGATGAAGCGTCGTCTCACGCGGTCTGCACGTCCAGCACGAATGCTGGTCCAACTGAGGCGCCAGGTGGAAATGGCATGGCAAGCCGTTCCACAGGACTACATCCAGCATCTCTACGATCGTCTCCATGGGAGAATAGCAGCCTGCATTGCTGCGAGAGGTGGATATACACTGTACTAGTGCCGACATTGTGCATGCTCTGTTGCCTGTGTCTATGTGCCTGTGGTTCTGTCAGTGTGATCATGTGATGTATCTGACCCCAGGAATGTGTCAATAAAGTTTCCCCTTCCTGGGACAATGAATTCACGGTGTTCTTATTTCAATTTCCAGGAGTGTAGATTTCTCTATAGTCTCTGTAGATAAAACGTACTTCATCCACAATTAATGCAGTTGAATCCGTGACTGTCCCACCACATGGTGTAGAATAGTAACAGCTAACTAGTCACAACAGAAGGTGATTTAATTTAACACACAGCCGGTTTCAAGCTTGTGCCCTCTTCAGGTGGTTACATTCCTGTAGATGTTTCCGTCCTCAGCGTTGGAGATTACTGTTTAAATCAAAAACTGTTCATGTGATGGTGACTAAATAGACACAAATGAAACACCTGAAAGTGGCTAAGCGACATGCATTGTAAAATATTATACTGCTTAATATAGCTGGTGTATCCATATCCATAGAGGGGAGCAGAAAACTGAATAAAACTTCGTGGGTCAAGAAGGTATGTGATGTTATTTCAGTAATCACAGAATCTAGTCAAATAGGACGGCCATTCAATAAATAATGCCCCACATTGTTTTCTCAGAACATAGTTA
The DNA here is from genome assembly GCF_023898315.1 of Schistocerca nitens. Classification (NCBI taxonomy): domain Eukaryota; kingdom Metazoa; phylum Arthropoda; class Insecta; order Orthoptera; family Acrididae; genus Schistocerca; species Schistocerca nitens. The sequence goes on along the minus strand of NC_064614.1, from coordinate 600,107,350 downwards.
TAGTTAATAGTCAGAATTTGGTGACAATATACCGGGTGATCAAAAAGTCAGTATAAATTTGAAAACTGAAAAAATCACGGAATAATGTAGGTAGAGAGGTATAAATTGACACACATGCTTGGAATGGCATGGGGTTTTATGAGAACAAAAAAAATAAAAAAAATAAATACAAAAGTACAAAAAATATCCGACGGATGGCGCTTCATCTGATCAGAATAGCAATAATTATCATAACACAGTAAGACAAAGCAAAGATGATGTTCTTTTCAGGAAATGCTCAATATGTCCACCATCATTCCTCAACAATAGCTGTAGTCGAGGAATAATGTTGTGAACAGCACTGTAAAGCATGTCCGGTGTTATGGCGAGGCATTGGCTTCGGATGTTGTCTTTCAACATCCCTTCAAATGGCTCTGAGCACTATGGGACTCAACTGCTGTGGTCATCAGTCCCCTAGAACTTAGAACTACTTAAACCTAACTAACCTAAGGACAGCACACACATCCATGCCCGAGGCAGGATTCGAACCTGCGACCGTAGCAGTCGCACGGTTCCGGACTGCGCGCCTAGAACCGCGAGACCACCGCGGCCGGCTTCAACATCCCTTGAGATGTCGGTCGATCACGATACACTTGCGACTTCAGGTAACCCCAAAGCCAATAATCGCACGGACTGAGGTCTGGGGATCTGGGAGGTCAAGCATGACGAAAGTGGCGGCCGAGCACACGATCATCACCAAACGAAGCGCGCAAGAGATCTTTCACGCGTCTAGCAAATCTTTGATTTTTTTTTTTTGGTTCTAATAAAACCCCATGTCATTCCAAGCATGTGTGTCAATTTTTACCTCTCTATCTACATCATTCCGTGGTTTATTAAGTTTTTCAAATTTCTACTGACTTTTTGCTCACTCGGTACATCAACGTGTTTTGTCCACGTCCTATTTTTCGAAGTAATCTCCATCACGTTCTATGGCCGTACGCCAACGTTGTGGAAGAGCATGTATTCCCTGCTGGTAAAAGCCCTTGTCTTGCAGGTGTAGCCATGTTTTCACTGCATGACTGACACTCTTGTCATCTTCAAAGTGTAGAGCCAATTGTTGAGTTGTGATGCGTCGGTCGGTACGAATAATGGCATCCGCACGATTCAGGAAGTCTGGAGCAGTGGCTGTGACAGGACGTCCCGAGCGTGGCTGATCATGGAGCTCTGTTTCTGCACTTCCTGGAGCTGTTACTTTCTTTACCCGTCGCCCAACTGTGCTCCTATCAACTGCAGCATCGCCATACACTACATACAAACGTTTATGTATGTTCACCATAGTTTCTTTTTCTGCACACAAGAATTTGTAACTCAATGTTTTTGCATGTTACTTACTTTTTCTCGTGGCAGGCTATGAAGGATTGCTTACTTTTGCTAGCAGGAACTTCTTTTTTATTATTTCTTTTTATTCCAGCCTGCTGTGGTAGAATATCTTGTGCACATTCTTATTTTTCTTTGGCGACGTAACCTTCTCTGATTATTTTGCCCGTTATTTGATTAAGGTTTAGGCCCATCTAAATTTTCAGAACAATCCCTTTACTGGTTGAATTTATTAAGGTCGCAACGGATAACGCAATGATATTCTTTGGGGCAGTCAGAGAAAACTACGTGCTGTGAACTAATCTTGTGCCAAGAAATTTAGATTTGGGGAGCGTATCCATCAAATGCTACTAATATGACACTCTTTTCCGACATGTCGAGAAATAAATTAACGATAACGGAAGTTAGCTTCAAATGACAAAATATTTATTTTTGACTAATCTTTCGCATGTTAACAGTAATCTTTTTGCATCTAACAGATGGACAAAACATTCATGATACATTTATATAAACGAACCTATGCCTTTCACATTCGAGAATTACAAGCCACGTTGGCCTTAATCTGCAGGGTCCTGCGGGGTGGGGAGATCTGGGGAGCACGTGGTCACTGCTCAATTTTGAAATACATACATTCACATGCACTAAATCCACACGGCAATCAAAATGTCGACAGCATTTTTAGTCATAAGAATTGTATGCACGTAGTGGCTGGCATCGAGCACGATTTGGTGGCGGCATATCTTTAGCGTGAAGCGCTTGGAAACAAATCGACTCATCATGCCAAATGCACGCTCGATACAGATTTTTTTTTTGATAATTTAAAATGTTCACCACAAATAAAAATAAGAAGGCAAGCTGTAACTTTTAAGGTTTCGGTTGAGATTTGAATTTATAGACCGCGTGGTTGCGCCTAACGGAAATCAAATTATTATGCAACCTATTAACTGAACCAAAAATTATAACCAGTACCTAATGGTCATTGCAAAAATAGCTACGAGAAGAAATTGTTGAGTTTAACACATTAATAACACATTAAAATACCTATTGTCCCTTGTTCGACACAACCGGGAACGTCTGGTCGCCTACCTGTCTTCCGAACAACTCACTCTGTAACCGTCGCGCGGAGCTCTCTCCGAACGGCCCGAAGTGGTGTGGGAGGCCCATGACCAACCTCTGCTAGAAAAACGTTTTGCTTTACACATATTTGGCCAAACGCACCTGTTCCTGCTCTCTGCTTTTCACCGACACCGTTTAGGTTGGTAGAAGATTAAGAAAACCACCACTTCTCTTGGTCGTCTGCTCCTACATTCAAATCACTCCCACTTGACAACACACTTTCAGGAAGGGTGAAAGACGGAAATAAGGACACAGGATGTGCATATAAGAATGAAAAAAATAAAAGAAATATGTAGATCCATGTTGTTTCTACAGGCATGCGGTTGTTGGGGCTGAGATTAATTGGTTGCATAAAAGATCGATTTAATTATGCTTTTTGTGTATCAGATAGTATGAAGATTTGTTTTAGCACTAAGCCGGCCGATGTGGCCGTGCGGTTCTAGGCGCTTCAGTTTGGAACCGCGTGACCGCTGCGGTCGCAGGTTCGAATCATACCTCGGGAATGGATGTGTGTGATGTCCTTAGGTTAGTTAGGTTTAAGTAGTTCTAAGTTCTAGGGGACTAATGACCATAGATGTTTAGTCCCATAGTGCTCAGAGCCATTTTTTGGCACTAATTTTTAATCCTGTAACGACACCTATTGCGATATTACAGATTCAATAACAGCAAGCTGCTTGTAACGTGAGTCGTATGTAGACACCATTTTTACGCTGTACTACGTCTCTGGCATCTGCTAGAACCGTTCGAGACTTCACCGGCGCACAGATAAACATAAAAAAGCAGCATCAGCAAGGACGTTTGTCTATGCATATCAATGGCTTTAAAAAAAATACGGAGCATTACTCATTGAAGGACCCTCGTATACAAAGAATTTGGCATTACGAGGCCACTTATCAGCGTAACGTTGCACCCTGTCTGGTCTGCACGCTTGCACTGATTCGGCTGGAAGGCCCGCCGTAACTGTTGTAAATAGTCCTTGATATCGGGGACACTGGCGCTGGGACGGTGTTTACGGCCGATCTGGTTCCACTGATTTTGTGTCGGGGACAGATCTGGGGATCCGCTGGCCACGGGAGTACCTCGGCAGTTCACAGACACATGCCAAATGTTGTTCTGTTGAAAAATACCACCACTCCACTGTGGCACGAGAGGACCGTGGATTTCGTGACGTGCTGTTTTGCTGTCATAGTTCTTCAGGTCATACCCGACGGCTCTCCATCTCGTAACGCCAGGAGTAACACCGCTGTGGCTCGCAAAACATTGTACGATGGTTGCGCAGAAAGTAATGCACCGCAGTTTTTTCTCAACCGAAAACAATGTTACAAATGCGAAACGTTACGTAAGTAGCCAGACACGGTGGCCGAGCGGTTCTAGGAGCTTCAGTCAGGAACCGCGCGACTGCTACGGTCGCAGGTTCGAATCCTGCCTCGGGCATGGATGTGTGTGATGTCCTTAGGTTGGTTAGGTTTAAGTAGTTCTAAGTTCTAGGGGTCTGATAACGTCAGATGTTAAGTCTCATAGTGTTCTGAGCCATTATTGTTGGGTAAGTATTATTTGAAGTCTCTTCAGCGAGCGCTCCAAGTTTCCGTCACTTCTGAGAGATAGCGTAGCTGCAGGACAGTTTCAAAATGGCGTCTGTAGGTGCCTACAGGCAACGTGCTGTCATTGAATTTCTCACTGCAATGTTCAATTTTCTGTGCAATCTTATGGGACTTAACTGCTAAGGTCATCAGTCCCTACGCTTACACACTACTTAACCTAAATTATCGTAAGGACAAACACACACATCCATGCCCGAGGGAGGACTCGAACCTCCGCCTTAATCAGCCGCACAGTCCATGACTGCAGCGCCCCAGACCGCTCGGCTAATCCCCGCGCGGCTCTCACTGCAGAGAAAGAAACTGTGGGGAATATTCAGAAACACTTGTGCAAAGTGTATGGAGCATCTGCTGTCGACGGAAGTACAGTTAGTCGCTGGGCACGGAGGGTGAGATCATCAGAAGGCGGTTCGGCGGAGCTCCACCATTTGCAGCGGCCGGGAAGACCATCCACGGCTGTCATACCTGACCTAGCCCCTCAGACATCCTCTCGTTTGGATCATTGAAGGATGCCATTCGTGGAAGACATATTGAGGACGATGAGGAGGCGATTCACACTGTGAAGCACGGGCTCTGCCACAAGGACAACGATTAGTACCGAAAGGGCATATACGTCCTTGTTTCGAGCTGGAGGAAGGCCATAGAACGGGACTGAGATTGCGTGGAAAAATAGAGTGTGTATATAAAACACCATTCTTTCATATGTGTAATTATCGTCATGTACAATAAAGAATTGTTGAAGAAAAAAGTGCGGTGCACTTTCTGGGCAGCCCTCGTACGAATGGGACCTCCCCCCAGGTCGCCGCCGGTCATGGTCACCCTGCGTAGTGCAAAACCGCGATTGATCACTGAAAGCAACGTGACGCCACTCTTCAGCAGCCCGTGATTCCCGGTCACAGCACCACACCAAACAGGGACGACAATTCCCTAGTTCGGCTGCTGCTAGCCTCCAACCAATGGTGCGAGATGAAAAAGAAACTTGCAGGGGATCCCATTACTTGTTTTCGAATTGCCGGTGCAAATATGAAGGGATTAGGATGTGCTTGGTGCACTATATGGCGATCCTACCTTCTGGCGGTCGGACGTAATCGACCGGGATCTTGGCGTGTATGCCCACGTACCCTCATGTGCCCGTGTTGTCGAACATGGGGCCACTGTCACATCCGGAAGTCCCAAAAATCTGGATATTGCACGATTCGACCAGCCGGCCCCATTTGGACCCACGATGGGCGCCTTTGAAACTCTGTCAGGGGTGATAACGCTCAGTTGAGTTCGCAGTATCTCGTTGTCCTTTACACCGATCACTCGACCTCTGATGCTGTTCTCGCTCTTTATATACACGCACAGGGCTGGTAACAGAAGTAAACACGAACAACATTACTGCTCTCGTTGTCCTTTACACCGATCACTCGACCTCTGATGCTGTTCTCGCTCTTTATATACACGCACAGGGCTGGTAACAGAAGTAAACACGAACAACATTACTGCTCTCTGGTGGCCGCTCTACCAGTTACGCAAAATTTCAACTCTAATCACTTTAAATGCCGTCCGATGTCGTTTACGTGTACGAAGTTACGTTGACATAGAACCATGTCTCCTGGGTGTTCCACTTTTTTGTCAGGCAGTGTACCACATCTAAAAAATAAACTTTCGTAATTAACTTTTTGTATGCCTGCAGCCATATATCTGCAACTTGGTACACACTGAAATCCCCGCGGCACAGTTGGTTGGTGGATTTGGTGGAGGGGACCAGACAGCGAGGTCATCGGTCCCATCGGGTTAGGGAAGGATGGGGAAGGAAGTCGGCCGTGCCCTTTCAAAGGAACCATCCCGACATTTGCCTGAAGCGATTTAGGGAAATCATGGAAAACCTAAATCAGGATGGCTGGACGTGGATTTGAAGCGTCGTCCTCCCGAATACGAGTCCAGTGTGCTAACCACTGCGGCACGTGCCACAACACCGTACCGTAATACGTCGCTAGAGGAAACCAAAACAGAACGGCGTAAAACATTGATAGAGTGGAGTATCGTGCGGCAATTAGTTTTCGGAAGCATCGCAAATTTTTCAGCTGTGTCAGGCTGATCCAGATGACTTCTTAAGCCTCCAGGATAGGCCTGACCACAGTTGAAACATTTGCGCTGCTTTCGAAAACTAATTGCCGCACGATACTCCACTCTATTAATCTTTTCCAGCGTTTTGTTTTGGCTTTCTCTAGCGACGTATTACGCTACTGTGGCGCGCGGATTTCGACGTGTACCACGGCTGCAGACATACAGACAGTTAATGAAAAACTTCATAACTCGTGCAATTGTTAGGAACCCACAGTTTTTTTTTCACTCTGTAATGAAGCACAGGAAAAATAATTTTCCGTATACCTCTATACGAGACCTAATGTCAAGTATTTTGTTCTGACGGTGCTTTATGAAATGTAAGTTAGAGGCAATAGAACTGTTCCGTGGTCTGTCGCAAATGCTGGTTCTCGAAACTTCCTCAAAAGTGTGTCCCAGAAATATCATCTTCTTCCTTCCAAGGATTCCCATTCAAGAGGGTAGTCGAGGTTATATTTTATTTAGCCTAACTTTTTTATTGGCTTAAAATGTTCCTTAGGGAGTTTATTTTTAAGCTTCAGCCAAATAAAGTCTGCTATAAATGTGAAAGTATTATGAGACCGCGATATTCTGCATGGGGGTCTGGCGCATCTGAGCGCTAGAACACAGTCGATGAAATACTGTACAGTTACCGACGGAATTGGGGTCCTGCTAGTTTTGGGTACTATTATACAGGGCATTAGTCATCATCATCATCATCATTCAACAGTTTCAGTTTCCAGGGTACTGGTAATGAGCATTAGTATCAATTAAAATGCTATACTCAACAAGGTTTCTCTTCGTAATATGATTCGTTTATGATAAACAGTCTGAAAGTACGTGGTTGTCTCGCGTCGGTTAGCTTATCATTTCCATTTTTGTTTTTTTGTACGAAGTAAAACGTGAGTGCTTGAAAGTGACAAACAGAAGTATTTATGTATTTATACGGATAGAAAAGGTTCGAAAAATAATCCCAGTAGTGCAAAAACACTTCGACTAGTAAGCGGAAGCCAATTAATCGACATAATTTCGTCAAAATGAAAGTGTTACGACACCAATGAAAAAATACCAACAGTCCGATGCTGGTCATGCCGATTAAACGTTTGCTCACTTTCATTATTAAAAAAACGCAGTTGAAACTTTAAATGCTTGTTTTCTCAAAACAACATTTTTCAACATGGCTGGCGCTATAACTCATGAAATATACATGCAGTTGAAACTTCCTGGCAGATTAAAACTGTGTGCTGGGCCGAGACTCGAACTCGAGACATTTGCCTTTCGCGGGCAAGTGCTCTACCAACTGAGATACCCAAGCACAACTCACGCCCCGTCGTCACAGCTTTACTTCTGCCAGTACCTCGTCTCCTACCTTCCAAACTTTACAGAAGCTCTCCTGCGAACCGTGCAGTTATGTTATATCTTTTTGTAACTTGTAACTCAGCGTTTTTTCTATTTTAGTATGTAGGATTTTTGCGATATATTTTAATTTCGATGTTTGGTGCACATTTTTATAACGACTTTTGTATCGAAGAAATTGACTTTTATTTCGGATTGCCGTAAGTTTGTTAAAACCATTTTTAAATATTCCTACGTAAGGAGCTAGATAATGTCACTAGTTTAAAGCACTTTTTGGAATTTTGTGCTAGGTTGAAAACTGTGGCGTCAGAGCTCTCACCAACCGCCCTCGCACTCCGCGAAGGCCCTTCGTCGATGTCGTGTAGTGGCGTCTGGGTGAAAGGTATTTGCTTAAAAAATACGTAGCGCAATAACACAATCTTCAAGGTGTACAAGGTCTAAAGTCAATTTTGTAATGTGTTTGCTTTTTTATGGAAGAGAGAAAATATCATAAACGTCGGTTCCAAAATCGAACCCCACCCTCGTCTACTGTCTTAAGATCACGGAGCGTTTCCCTAACACTTCGGTACTGATTACGATCCATTGGGCCCGCACAGAACATATCTTCTAGAGACATTATGTAATAAAACCCAGATTGCTGCTACAGTAGCTTAATGATGTATTTATTGTGATGAATCCATTTCGGCTAGATTGTCATCTTCACTTCAATTCCAAATACCATCAGTGATCACTGTCATTCTGTATCGCATTACTACGTGGTGTAGGTTTGTGGTTTGCTTCTGTTGATAATGGTTCTTTCTTTTAATTTTTATAATTTGGCGTTTCATCGTCAAATTCGACACTGGAACGTCATATTATAAAAATTACAAGAAAAGAACACCTTGTATAACGTCCGTATTTTGAGAAAGTAGTTAAGTGATATATGTGTGGCCGACCAGCAGTACTTATCTTTCCAGTTGCGTATTCGTATTAGATAATTAAAAACAAATCACAATTACTCCCAATTTCTATTTTAGAGTACACAAGACAAACAAGTGTGAAACGTTTTGACAGCGTACAAACATGTTTTGTGAGTTGATGCATGGCTAAAATGTACACTATTACGTAAGTGAGGAGAAACTACAGAAGGAAGATGTCAGTGTGCGATACTGGTGTCAGTTTAGTAGCCCAACAACCATTAACTCATCATTGACGTCCACCTGCGCTTGAATATCCTTCATCCTTCAGTTTTTTGTCCTTATGTACTTGATCTCCATATTACCAATTCATTATTAGCTTATGTACGGCACGATTAAGTAATTACAAACTCAAAATACATACACGTGATAGTAGCAGGAAACTAAAGCGCCAGACGAAATTATATTTACTTGGAACAACTGAGAAGATTTTTGAGCATCAAGCTATCGTTCCCATTCACGACTAGGTCATTAGAGACAGGAAATAAACTAGAATTGTCGAAGGACGGAGAACGAAATCGTACGTGTCCTCCTTCGAAGGGCTGCGCGGAATTAGCCGAGCGGTCTAGGCGCTGCAGTCATGGACTGTGTGGCTGGTCCCGGCGGAGGTTCGAGTCCTCTCTCGGGCATGGATGTGTGTGTTTGTCCTTAGGATAATTTAGGTTAAGTAGTGTGTAAGCTTAGGGACTGATGACCTTAGCAGTTAAGTCTCATAAGATTTCACACACATATGAACATTTTTTGCCTTCGAAGGAACATCGTGTCATTTGCCTTACACGATTTAAGAGAAGCCACAGAAAACTGAAATCTAGATTTCCGGGAGGAAAACGAAGATTAATGCTCCTGAATGCGAGTCCAACCTCCTGAGCTACTGCGCCAACTCATTAAGTATATGCCTTTTTACTGTATACCCATTCTTTTCTGGTTTCCGAGCAACTCGTCCCAAATCACGTTTACCAAAACTTTTATAGGTCCATAGACGGAACATAAGGCAGCAGATAATGCTTGACAGCCTACTGCGGACCTAATTACATAATTTCTGCAACAACGTTTTTCAGGCTACGACCATTTTCGGAATAGAAAAATATTGTAAATTTTTGGCACCACAGGAAAATTTAAGTCAAAGTAAGTCTCGGGCATAGTCCTATTTATGAAATCACCTGAAGTGTATGTGGTATATGCCACTCGCCTAGATGTGTGTGTCGCGCCACCTTGGCGACTGCTGTAAGTGTGCTCCCGAAGCCCCCCACCCGCAGTCGGACGACGTAAGGAGGAAGCGGACGAGCTTCAGAAATTCGCCGCGCCCCTTCCATTGCCGCTGCGTTTCCCGCCTGCCCGTCATCATCAGAGACTGTTTGCCTCTTCCGCTAGAATGCCTGTCGTCTTAACGGGCTGTCCGGGCAACGCGCCTGCTGCTGACAGCTGCTGCGGCGGCTCACTTCGGTCCGTTTCACGCTACATCAGTACCAGCTGATATTCCTACACATCCCCTCTGCAACCATGTGCCCTGTAGCGAAGAATTCTTCTTCCGGCAAACGAGAACTATGAGCAGCCGCTAAATGAAAGGAGAGTTATTGTCACAACACGCTGATAGATATGTGCAGTTGGCTACAATACCATGCATTCGAAGATAAGCCTCGTTGACCTTTGAAAGAACAATGCATTTAGCAATAATTCTCAAGGTGTTACTGTTCATATGTATGTGAGAAAAAGTATGAGGGCACCAGTTTGAACGCACTGTTTTTGACGTCAGAAAATGAAACTGAGGCTACGCAAACGCCGTCATAATGCACTTCCATCACTGCTGTGTTTTACGTTAGGAAGAATCAACGGAGAAAGATGAATTCGAACAAGGCACAAATGTAGGTGTGCAAAATCGACAATTTCGCCAAAGAGATTTCACACGAGTCCCATGTGCCAAGTTCCAGTTTCGTCGCCGGCCGGAGGGGCCAAGCGGTTTTAGGCGCTTCAGTCTGGAACCGCGCGACCGCTACGGTCGCAGGTTCGACTCCTGCCTCGGGCATTGATGTGTGTGATGTCCTTAGGTTAGTTAGGTTTCAGTAGTTCTAAGTTCTAGGGGACTGATGACCTCAGAAGTTAAGTCCCATAGTGCTCAGAGCCATTTGAACCAGTTTTGTCGATCGTACGAAAGAGTGTGCGGAAGAAAATGCTAATTCACTACATCGTATTTTGAGTTATTGCGTGTTACAAGTTCGATGAAATTCAAAGACAAGAACAAAAATAAAACAACACAAACGAATTTATATAGTAGTCAGAGATTTCTATAGTTTCATAAGGAACTGCTTGTGGAGCATTGGAAAAAACAACCGATTAAGTGATCAGACTAATCCGCCGACCTTTTCGTATTGTGATGTGGGAGCATCAGGGAAGCACTCAACATAATTAATGATCCGATAGACTTAAAATTTCATCTGAATACGAGTATTTCAGCCAACATCGTAAGAGGCTCTAACTCAATATTTTCCTGGTACTGTGACAAGGCAAGCACAAATCCTTTGTTGCTTGACAACTAGAATTAATTTTTAGAAATCACAAATGCGTATTGATCGTCATATAATAACGATATTGCAGATACGACGGATGTAGTCGATACAGACTGCTGAAAAAGAAAGAATAATCGTCGGACAAACTTCTAGGTTCCCTGCAAAACGGACGATAGTTTTTTTTTCCGTTTGTGTTTTATTGTAGCTCTGTCACCAGCTTCGCTGCGCCTACTCTCATAAAATACGAGAGGATCACTCTGAAATTTTCACAAGTAACTTCTTGAGACAGTTTCATAAATAAGACCTGGCAACTCTACCAATAAAGCAGTACATTCTTAATTTTTCTTTCCATGCGCTTTTCAATGTCTATCTGCTCTCATCTTTTCATATTGATTCTGAGATAAGGAGACGGCAGCTATATACTACTGCGCGAATGATTACACTTCTGTCCTTGCGTAGTATTAATTTCTTCATCCCGTATAATCAGACAAAACGCACCCAGTTCGAAATTTATGTGGAACTGTCGATTTCGCCTTTTAAGGTCTTAATCCTATACTATAACGACAAAAAACTTTTACTACTAATTTATTTCTACTACTACTTTTAGCTTAATATCTTGTATGCCACAGTATAGCTGTTTTTCTCACTGCGATTCTACACTGTCCAGTCATATTAATGTGACCACCAGTCAAAAGCCTGAATAACCACATTTTGCTGTGCAGACGTGCAGGAACAGATTCAATGAGCTTTGCGAAGTTACCGACAGCGATGTGGAACAATGTCGACTTCGGAGTCGTGGCCACCTGCTCTAGCTTTCTCGGTTGAGGATCCATGGCCCAAACAGCCCTTTAGAGGTGGTCCCATAAATTCTCGATTCGGTTTAAATCTGGGGCGTTCGGTGTTCAGGGCAGTGCGGTAAACTAAACTCGTCTTCGTGCTCTCCGAACCACGCACGTACACTACGAACTGTGTGACACAGTGCATTGTTATGCTGGTAGATGCATTGTGCCGAGGGAAAACATGGTCTTCCAAGGATAGATGCATACCTATGTAAAACCACTGTGCCTTCCGAAAAGATGGGGTCACCCATGGAATGCCACGAAAACATTCCATAGGTAATAATGCTCCCTCCTCCGGCATGGAATCGACCGTTGTGGTAGAGCGGTTCTAGGCGCTTCAGTCTGGACCGACGCGACCGCTACGAATCCTGCCTCGGGCATAGATGTGTGTGATGTCCTTAGGTTAGTTAGGTTTAAGTAGTTCTAAGTTTTAGAGGACTGATGACCTCAGATGTTAAGTCCCATAGTTGTCAGAGCCATTTCAATTTGAATCCGGCATGCAGTCTTCCAACGATTGTTCCAGTATGTTTGCTTTCAGATGTTTCATGCCGTACACAACGGCCATCTGTCCGATGGAGCATAAAACGTGATTCATCTAAAAAGACCACCTGCCGCCACCAAGTGGACGTCCAACTGTGGTATTGGCGTGCAAACTCAAGCCTTCGACGCCGATGAATAGCAGTCAGCATGGGCGCATGAGTCAGGCGCCTACTGTGGAGCAACTTTCACTGAACAGTCATTGAAGATACATTATTGGTAGCCTGTTGCTTCGTTTCGTCAGTCAGTTGCTCAACAGTTGCAAGTCTTATGTCAACTCAAGATGCATCGGCGAAAAAGGAAAGGAAACGGAAAGAACTGATGATATCAGATGCATCGGGATTTTATGCGGAATCGGCGGCGACGAGTGAAAATGTGTGCTGGACGAGGGCTTGAACCCGGGATCTCGTGCTAACTAGGCAGCTACCTTAAGCACTACGCCATTCGAACACAATGTTTATCGCCGCGCAGTGTAGCCGCGCGATGTAGGCGCTATGCCAAGTTTCGCGCGGCTCCCCCCGTCGGACGTTCGAGTCCTCCCTCGGGCATGGTTTCTGTATTGTCCTTAGCGTAAGTTAGTTCAAGTTAGATTGAGTAGTGTGTAAGCATATGGACCGATGACCTCAGCAGTTTGGTCCCATAGGAAGTTACCACCACCACCACACAATGTTTATCGCAAATGCACGGACTGTCTTGTCACGCTCCCCAGCCGACCCATATCCCCATCCAGTGCCAGCTAACCCTAGTCCCTTTGTATGTCCTCCATGGTCGCTAATTTTAGATTCCCACAGGAGGTTCAACCATAGTGTGCCTCCACACTGAAGGTTGTCCATTGATTGCCCATCGAGTCGAATCAGATATACGAATGCGTCGTGTCCGTTCTTTCGGACATGTCCGAAGGAACAGACGCCAAGCAATCGTACAGTTGCACGTCTATTCGCCCGTACACATCTCCGCAGTCGGCGTTGACGGTTATCGTCTGTGGCCCGTGGTGCGCCACAGTTGATTCGTCGCCGGTTTTGGATAGCGCCACTATACTATGCTTGGCATATTTTAACCACGTCGGCACGCGAACACTTACAAACTTAGCCGTTTCGGAAACGCCTCCACCCTCGGCCCGAAAGCCAATGGCGATGCCCTTTTGGACGTCAGATAAATCGCTCCGTTCCGATGTACGACAGCGACTGCACTGTTTTCTGCGTCCTTCCGACACTGTTTATACGCACTCCACTGCTAGCGCTGCCAATCTGACTGGACCGTGCATTTCAACAAAAAATGGTTCAAATGGCTCTGAGCACTATGGGACTCAACTGCTGAGGTTATTAGTCCCCTAGAACTTAGAACTAGTTAAACCTAACTAACCTAAGGACATCACAAACATCCATGCCCGAGGCAGGATTCGAACCTGCGACCGTAGCGGTCTTGCGGTTCCAGACTGCAGCGCCTTTAACCGCACGGCCACTTCGGCCGGCTGCATTTCAACATTCGCCTTAGTTTATATAATAACATCACTACGTTTGTAAACTGAATTCCTTCTACTTCTTATCTCTCTTCGAAGAGGCAGAGTGATGAATGAAATCAGAAAGTGTTATCTGCCTTCGTAACCGACGTGACAACTCCGTCTAGGGCCAGACCCAGATCGAACGGTGTCAGCTGTGCGCCCGCTCCCTCCTCCTTCCGCCGTTCTGGTAACAAAGGCGGCGAATTTCCGATAAAGCGGCTGCGGCTTCCCCCGGTCGGTTGCCGTGGCAACGGGCGACATCCGTCACTGTCGCCACCGGGAGGCGCGTGCCCACTGCCTAGCGGCCCGCTGCGCGCAGCTGCCAGCTGCCGACGCGCTGTGATGCGCCACACCTGGCGCGCCTGTCCCACCGCCTTCCGTTTCGGTAAGGAGTGTAGCCACGAAACACCAGAATATCAGAAGTCCGTGGCCCACGTTACGACACGGAAACAGAGAAAGACAGCAGCGCTCCAAGTGTCGCGCCAGTGAACTTCGCATGTACGAATACTAGATGACAAAATTTTTCGCTTATACTTTATGGGTGGGGCTGATAATCTGGTGGTAAAGTGCATTTATTTGTAAAATCCAATATCGCCATTTCGACCATGTGGCAAAGAAATGGTTCAAATTGCTCTAAGCACTATGCGACTTAACACCTGAGGTCATCAGTCCCCTGGACTTAGAACTACTTAAACCTAATTACCTAAGGACACCACACACATCCATGCCCGAGGCAGGATTCGAACCTGCGACCGGACTGCGACTGGACTGAAGCGCCTAGAATCGCTCGGCCACAGCGGCCGGCTGACCATGGGTTTTTTTCAAGTTATGTTCCTGATTAAGACATTCTTGTGCGTACTGCACTCTTTGAGTTGCAATGTTGCTTGTATTCAGTTTAATTTTTGCTCTCATCCGTAATACTGGGAGCAATAAATGTTTCCATATTTGTTTTTGTTTCATATGTAACAGAAACTGGTTTCGTCACATGGTATTCCGTGGACTCATGTCTATTTTATGAATGCGTGGTGATTGCTCTTTCGGACAATAAGTATAGTGCTCATATTCTACGTTATTTTTGTTCAAATGGCACTGAGCACTATGGGACTTAACTGCTGAGGTCATCAGTCCCCTAGAACTTAGAACTACCTAAACCTACCTAACCTAAGGACATCACATTCAGCCATGCCCGAGGCACGATTCGAACCTGTGGCTGTAGCGCCTAGAACCGCTTGGCCACTCCGGCCGGCATTATTTTTGTTACCATCTGTTTCACGCATCCTCGCATTTAACGGAGGTCTCCGAAATTTTCATTGACTTCTGCTAAAATGTAGCACCTGAAAGTAATCAGAGTGAATAACAAAAAGGTAATTATTGATTTGAGGGAAAACTGAAATATTGCACGAACAGCTGCTGCTAGCTATGTAAATGAAACGTCCAGAAACATCAAATCACAGTAAAAATTGAATCTTCTCGGATTTCTCTTGATTTATTTTCGCTTAATAATAATAGAATACCGATCGATATTTAGCCCTGTCGCCATTAAAATTTATGTTACATATAGTTGAAAAATAAAAGGTCAAAAACTGTCTTCCAACGGCCTTGCCGCAGTAGATACACCGGTTCCCGTGAGATCACCGAAGTTAAGCACTGTCGGGCGTGGCCGGCGCTTGGATGGGTGACCATCCAGCCGCCATGCGCTGTTGCCATTTTTCGGGGTGCACTCAGCCTCGTGATGCCAATTGAAGAGCTACTCGACCGAATAGTAGCGACTCCGGTCAAAGAAAACCATCATAACGACCGGGAGAGCGGTGTGCTGACCACACGCCCCTCCTATCCGCATCCTCACCTGAGGATGACACGGCGGTCGGATGGTCCCGATGGGCCATTTGTGGCCTGAAGACGGAGTGTTTGTGATAAATAATACACTTCCACAATAAAAAATATTTTAACTGACCGATATTGAAAATCGGTGATTTTGGAGATGCATGTGTCCCACTAAGATAACTAGATCCATATTTTCATGTGAATCTAGGATTTTCAGAGCTAAATTTTTAACCGGATGGCTATTATGAAAAAAGTGTAACATATCATTACCAAAACACATGTATATCTGACAATGAAAAACATGGAATATAACACAGGTTTTCGGCATAACATTTGATAATTGCTTTGAAATACCCCACACCAATTTTTTCTACATTCTTGAAGTATTCTGGGGAATAGAGTTACACTACATACAAATTATGTTCAAGCCAGCAGAATTACTGACGTGTGTAGTAATGTGATGAATAAGAAAACACAGCTACTTATTCCAATCATTCTTTTAATGAATAAGATGGCTATTCAATCTGATTTTCATGAAACAAACGTACTGTACAATCCATAAACACATGCCGCCCGATTTGACCGCTCATAACCTTTTATACATCGTCCATATCATTTTTCTTCAATTTACGATGGCATCTCGCTACATGCTGGCAGTAGACAGATATGAGATATAGACGTCCCAACGCTCAGAATTACATACTATTTTAGTGGGACTAATGTACCCCACTAACTGGGTAGAGTTAAATATGTGACATTTCATACCATCTGAATAAAAAGTTAAAATGAAGAAAACCTGAAAAAAAGTCAAATGTTTTACGAAATTATTTTTTTGAGAAAGGGAAATAAAACGGATTAGAGAAACGTTTGAAGCGTCTTTGAAAGACGCTCGAAATCATGTACAGCAAATGAGAATTTAAGGTTTAGTGTTTAAGTTAGAAACTTAGAATTTTAAAGACTAATAGAGGATATTTGTCTGGTGGTAAGTCACTCAGTGGTCTCCTTACATCAATAGCGTATGAGCACCTCAGCTGCTGTGCATGATTTAGAGTATCAGTCAAAGCCTCCTCAAATGTTTCTCTAATCTATTTCATATGTTACTTTGAGACAAATCATTTCATAAAACATTTGACGGTTTTCTTCCAAACTTGTTTATCGTCGAGTCAATTTGTAATCGTTGATAAAGCAGGATGAAACGCCTTGCGAATTGTAGAAACAACATTTACATGTATGTTTGCATTTACACTTGTTTGCTAACAAATATTCCAAAGAAATACAATCTTCACCGATCGATGAGCCTCACTTACATCTACGTCGCGAATTTTTTACCAAAACCACCGCAGCTCGCACAAGACCAGATATTACAAGACATCTATAAGTTAACATGGTTGTGGCACACATCCAGATACTGGCTGAAGAAAATTTTTCTCCCTCTTGTTGCTCCATACATGTACAGTAGTCCATTCGCCAAGAAAAGCGTTTCTGCACGAAGATTACTCTGCCTTGAATTAGATTACCATATCAGTATACCGGAACTAAAAACTGTGTTAGATCTGGATTTTGGCTGTGTCTATTCAAAGGACTCCGTTTTGAAGGAGCACATATATTTGCATCAATGCTTCAAAGACTGATGGTGGATGTGGCCTACTTACTGTGACTGCAGCTCTCATTAGCAGAGAGAAAAGATTCATTCTGATACAGAAAGAGGTCACGATAATTGCTTGGACCTACATTCACACCCGACCAATTGTCATAGCTAATTACTCGACTTACTGTGACTTCTGAGCAATTGTCCTAGCTTCCTGGACCACACATGTCTCCGCCCCCACCCTACATTCATCCAGGTTCAGGGTTCGAAAGATGACATGTTTAATTTTCTTAAACTTTATCCAATTTAAGTGAAATTTCGCAGCGCAGGTACGTACAGACTTCTAAGTGCTACATTCACTTTCAAATTCGAATGGGTAAGAATTGAGGGTTGTGATGGTTTTGGCTACCTAGTTTAGGCTATTTTTCAGGGTCATCTGGCTAACCACTTTCAGTTAGAATGCAACTTCACCGAAAGACACACAAAATAAGATATCTGTAGAGATTTTTGGCAGGGTACACAAATAAAAAAAAGAAATATTCTTGTATATTTATAATTTTTTGCATATACATTTAACCACTGAAAACCAATCTTTCTTAATGCTTATTTGCTGTAGTTTTAATAACATCCAGCTTAATTTTTAACTTATAATTTCAATCTGCAGCTGATTAATAAAATTCTTTTTCGAACTAGTAATTTGACAAAAGCAAAGACGGTATGGCTCTCGAATACTAGCACATATCTAATTCTTTTCTTGGAACTATCCTTCTATCACCTTAAAATTAACTCCGTTCCTTCTTGCATTCCTCGTCTTCTTATGTGTGTACTGCACACTGGTCTCCTCCAAGTTTCTGGAGAATTTATGTGTAAAACTTTAAGCTTCTAGCTTTTGAAAACGAATGCCTGTTGAACATAGTTATCACTTCTGTTTTAAACTTTGCAAATGGCTTTTCTGTTGCTAGATGCACTGTTTCCAGTCTACCACACTTAGATACAAATATGACCATCCTTTTTTAGCAGATCAAAATGGGATGGAAGTTTATAAACAGATTTTACAGGCATCTATCTTTTCCTACCTGTATTCCAATGTATGACCACTTTCCACTGGTATTTACAGTAAACGTTGATATTTTGCATTCCGAAGTTGCATTCATATTTTTCCACACACCGTGTTTAAAAATACATGAAACGCTGGCTTGCATGTCTCCATTTTTCTAATAACAGTTTACACTGATGTGACAAAAGTCATGGAATAGTAATATGTAGATATGCACATAACGATAGTATCGTGTACACCAGGTATAAAATGGCGGTACACTGGCGGAGCTGTCATTTGTACTCGGGTGATTTACGTGAAAAGGTTTCCACCGTGATTATGGCCGCACGACCGAATTAACAGACTTTGAACGTGGAATAGTAGTTGGAGCTAGACGCATGGGACATTCCATTTCGGAAACCGTTACTGAATTCAATATTCCAAGATCCACAGTGTCGAGAGCGCGCCGAGAATACCACATTTCAGGTATTACTCTCACCACAGACAACGCAATGGCCTTCACTTAACGACCGGGAGCAGCGGCGTTTGCGTAGAGTTGCAAGTGCTAAAAGACAAGCAACACAGCGTGAAATAGCAGCAGAAATCATCATGGGACGTACGACGAACGTATCCGTTAGAACAGTGAGGCGAAATCTGGCGTTAATCGACTACGGCAGCAGATGACCTACACGAGTGCCTTTGCTAACAGCACGACATTGCCTGCAGCGCCTCTCCTGGTCTCGTGACCGTATAGACTGGACCCTAGACTACTGGAAAATCATGGCCTGGTCAGGGGAGTCTCTATTTCAGTTGGTAAGAGCTGATGATAGTGTTCGAGTGTGGCGCAGACCCCACGAAACCACGGGCTCAAGTTGTCAACAAGGCACTTGGCAATCTAATGGTGGCCTCACGATTGTGTGGGCTGTGTTTACATGGAACAGACACGGTCCTATGGTACAACTGAACCGATCATTGACTGGAAATTTTTATGTTCGGCTACGTGGTGACCATTTGCAGCCGTTCATGAACTTCTTGTTCCCAAACATGCGACGGAGCCACAATTGTCATCGAATGGTTTGCTAGAACATTGTGGTCAAATAGTACGAATGATTTTGCCACTCCGATCTGATATGAATCCCGCAGAACATTTATGGGAGGTCAGATCGTGCACTAAATACTGCACCTGCTCCTCTGGATACAACGTAATGCACCTGACCGTCCTCGGCATGCTGTGCACACAACGACAGAGAGATTGCTGCTCAATGCTGCCTCAGTCTTCGACGGCAGTGTTTGAAGTTTTTGAGGAGTATTGCTGCGAGGACGCACTGTGAATTCTAACTCCTAAGTATGGGATTCATGCAATTGTGGACGGCTGTAGAGGCAACATGACTTAAAATTTCTGCAGAGGACTTCCAACGACTTGTTGGGCCCATGTCACGTCGAGTTGCTGCACTACACGGGGCAAAAAGAGGTCCGCTGCGATATTAGGAGGTATCCCATGACGTTTGACACCTCCGCGTATATTCTTTATTAGTGGCAATTGTTTTGCCCAGATACTCCAGTTCTCAATTTTTGAGTTCACCATCTTCAATTACTACATTTATTTCGCCCACACATATTAACGTACTTAAATGAGTGATTCTGAAATAGGGAATGATTTGAGTCTGTTTGATCAATTAGTTCTTTTTCTTAAGTGGAGGCAGACCTCTCGACAGTCACCTTTACTTCCACACCACATAATTATACAGTTGTACTGGGTTTCAGCAGATAGGCTATTCAGCTCTATGGACAGTGGTGGTAAGACATACGTTATTCCTAAGATATCTAAAAAACGTTTTATGCAAAACTAAAAAAAGTTACGTCACTGTAAAGTAAAACAAAACAGTAACCAAGGTAATGCAGTATATTCGAAAGTGCACATTGTGGCACATCTGTGATATCACAATGTTATCCCAGCTAACATTCAGTACCACACTGCATCGCTGGGTACAGCTTGATGCATCTGATCGCCCCTGGCATGCTGTCCACAAAGTGATCGAGAGATTGCTGCTCAATCCTGCCTCAAAGTTCGACGGCAGTGTTTGAGGAAGGTTTCTACAAGGATGCACTGACAGTTCCAACTGGCCTCAATTATGGGATTCGCGTTAGCAGATACCTACAGGCAATCCAGTCAGATGTTTCACTCTTCTTGGAGGAGAGTCAATCCATTCGGATGACTCATTACTCTTGGCGGAACTTGTTCATGAGGTGAGCACGATGTGCTCTTTCATTAACGTACTGAAAGACCACCTGTGTTGACTATAGTGTGGACAATTGGTTGGAGGGATCTGTCGCAATACGGTACATTCCCCAAATTAATCACAATAGCAGTCCTCTTCTGTGTCCATTCGTCACAATCAATCAACACACACTTTCGTCCGCGTTGTGACTTTGCAGATGTTTTCCCCATTTCCCTGTATGCGGTATAAATTTTTGACACAGAAACACGGAAAACTTCGGCTACCTTGGTTACGAAAACACTCACCATACGAGCACGAAAAATTTGTCCACGTTCGAATTCTCTTACTTCCGAATGAATGCACTCACAGCTAAACAGAACACCAATCTGACCACAACTGAAACTTGCACTATATTGAGGGCAGCAGGTGTTCAATCAAATACAATGGTGCGACCTTCAGACTCGGCTAGGAATTTCATTTCTGTTCAAGCATGAATTTCTCGCAGCGTTTGCGTAATTTTGTCCAGTACCTGTAGCTGTACAAGTTGACATTCCTAGAAACTAGGCAAATATTTAAAATGTCGAAACTTTCTTTTTCTGTGGACAGAGTCGTCGTAGGATTTCTAACTTTGATACAGCGCGTCACTTTTTCTGTGTTTTGTCATTGCACATTTTTTTCCCATTCGAAATCGAGAGCTAAAGAATCAAAACGAAGAGAAAGTTTAAATCTTACAAACTATTGTGAGTAATTAAATTTTTATATTAAAAATCGGACGTGGTATTTGAAGCCTCGCCCATACGGGATACAAGATACTGTACATCACAAAGACCCAAGTTTTTGTTTGGTCCAAAGGGTAAGGCAGGCATTTTAGCTTCGCTCCTTCTAAATAAGAAACTAGTGTCCCACCACGTGCACTACCTCCGTCCGTGCGCAAAGAGTGTTAAATGACTTCGATAGTTGCCCATGATGTTCACCGCCGGCCGCGGTGGTCTAGCGGTTCTAGGCGCTCAGTCCGGAGCCGCGCGACTGCTACGGTCGCAGGTTCGAATCCTGCCTCGGGCATGGATATGTATGATGCCCTTAAGTTAGTTAGGTTTAAGTAGTTCTAAGTTCTAGGGGACTGATGACCACAGATGTTTAGTCCCATAGTGCTCAGAGCCATTTGAACCATGATGTTCACCAAACCTAACGTACCCCGAGATTGGGTAATGGTCCTGCCACGTAAAATCAGTCAGCATTTATTTGAGATCATCATCAGCTGGGTCATGGGATTATCAAAGAAGGGTATGTGGGATTACCATGGTTGCACGACAGTTGAATTCATCATCTGACTGAAATAAACAAGTTACATTCTTCAAGGTCTACGTTCCCACGAGCAACATTACGACTCCTTCTTTCGTGCGACAAAATTTAAGTTAGACCTCTGTTCCTACGTCTCTTGGACGCTAATCATCGAATCAGTGCCCCATCTAAAATCATCCTGCAGTCCCTATCTCATAGTTCCTGTGTTAAATTGCGATGTTTATTCGAAGCCTGTTGTCAGCTGATTGCTATGCGCAATTCTCGAAACAGACTTAGTTCACTAAACGTTGTCCGGATTTACGTCAGGTATTCTGCTGTAAGCAGCGTATCTGGAACCGAACCATGACGAGAGGATGCCCCTGTTTTCACAAGCTGCTGAATGATGTAGACGAGGATTGTCCGAAAAATAAAAATGTTGGTCCAACGAATTGGAAGAAACATTGTTTTTCCACAGTTGGTAGCATGAGACTTCCTCTCTTGCTTGCATGACGTGCCACAATTCACTAACTCTAAGCTGCGGCACCGCCGTGCGCAAAAATTGAGTTCCAAACAGCCGTGTCGATTTCAGTTTACGTCAATGTGAACTTCGTGCTGTAATTTGTTTTCTGGACGAGAAAGGGGAATCAGCGCCTAAAGGCAAAACCCTAAGGCCGAATCCGTTATTGGTGGAAAGAGGAACCAGCGCCTACAGTAAATCACCACGTCTTTTCTGTGTTACAGATAACAAAAACGGAGCAATATTGTATTCCAAATTACAGTAGAGAATAAGTGATGCCGAATAAGCCATCAATATTCAGAAAAACCAGAGCCAGAAAACGTCTAACCACCATTAAAAAGGCTTAGCAGTGTTGAAATGAAATGTTCTTCAGAAAATAGTTTCAGGGAGATTTCGTCATTGGAAAGTGTGTATGCTTATTTAAGTGCCGAAAATTCTGACTGAAGAGGAACAATTAAATCTGATGGCTGTGACATTCATTTCTTGAACGTCAAAGCCGAATGGATATTTTGTTGAAAAAACATTTGCTGCTGAAAATGAGGTTCAGTAGAAGGTGAGGCGACTGAGAAAGTAGTGGAACACTAGTTCAAAACATTATCCAGGATCACTGTATACTGTTTATGGACACTGACAGTAATGATGTGTCGAGGTACAATCTATGCATCTTAAAACCTCCCCATAACTTTCAAAACTTTTCAACTTTATTTCAGTGTTTTTGCTTTATGAACGTGTTCCGTTACCGGTATTACAGTTTGGCATCCTTCTTAGAAGTAGCGATGTGTGAGAATGAAATGTGTCATGATATTTTCATTAATATGTACTGGACAGTTCAAACCATTCATTAGATACTCTGGAGGAAATTAGGTTTTTGCATAACGCCAGCGTGCTGGGTACTGTGGGACAGCAACTAACTTTTAGATTGTAATGCAAACAGATACAGCTAAAGTTGCAACTAAAATGGATACTTATTTAGTCGGCGACAGGTTTTGAGCTACGCCCATTCTCAAAACACAATTCGTTAACGAACATTAGTTGGGACCATGTACGCACTTTGTTTACTGACACTTTGTACAGACATTTTACTTGGTAAAGATAGGTTGATTTGAAAATGGGCATAGCCAGAAACCGGTACCGACTAAGTTAAACATCCATTTTAGTTGCAACTCTGTATAACTCTTCTTGCATCACGAAATTGGGTTTGATCATTGCGTTTGACAAGTGACATCTTTTGTCATGACATCTTCTGTAATTTTACACTAAATAAAATTAGTTCACAATCGAATTCTTTCGTTTTACGCGTAATGATGTACTCTATGACAAGATGCAGCCTTTTTAAAGGGTGAACTACTCGTTTTGAGAACTGACTTGTATGATGTGTTTAAAATTATAGTCTTCCATGTTTCATGTACAATCTTTCCGCACCACATGTGGAAAACCCATGTGACGTCAGGAGGGCTAAAACTGTAGAGGAAGGCAGAGATTTGAACACATACAGAAAATAACTGAGGACGTACTTAAAAAAAAATCTTTATACAACAA
This sequence comes from Schistocerca nitens, assembly GCF_023898315.1. NCBI lineage: Eukaryota > Metazoa > Arthropoda > Insecta > Orthoptera > Acrididae > Schistocerca > Schistocerca nitens. The sequence goes on along the minus strand of NC_064614.1, from coordinate 600,083,495 downwards.
ATAATATTGATACTTTGGAAGAGTTTATCAGAGGATAGCCGGCCTCGGTGGCCGAGCGGTTCTAAGCACTTCAGTCCGGAACCGCGCGACTGATACAGTCGCAGGTTCGAATCCTGCCTCGGGCATGGATGTGTGTGATGTGCTTAGGTTAGTTAGGTTTAAGTAGTTCTACGTTCTAGGGGACTGATGACCTCATATGTTAAGTCCCATAGTGCTCAAAGTCATTTGAACCATTTTTTTGACAGAGGAGAGGAATTCGTATGGAACCGCATTAAACCAGTCAGACGATTCAAAAGAAAAATGACGCCCTTTGTCGCGGATTCAGTTTCAAGACTATACTGAAGGTATGACATAAACAAAATGTCAATGAAAGCTTTTGTTTGGTCCAAACGCCCTCCTCAACCGGCGATTCTGTGAAGAATCAAACTCCCATGTAGAATACATGTGTTTACTTTACAAAACAGCTAATGTATTGAATATTTGATATTAAGCATAAAAGCGAGAAATACACTCCTGGAAATTGAAATAAGAATACCGTGAATTCATTGTCCCAGGAAGGGGAAACTTTATTGACACATTCCTGGGGTCAGATACATCATATGATCACACTGACAGAACCACAGGCACATAGACACAGGCAACAGAGCATGCACAATGTCGGCACTAGTACAGTGCATATCCACCTTTCGCAGCAATGCAGGCTGCTATTCTCCCATGGAGACGATCGTAGAGATGCTGGATGTAGTCCTGTGGAACGGCTTGCCATGCCATTTCCACCTGGCGCCTCAGTTGGACCAGCGTTCGTGCTGGACGTGCAGACCGCGTGAGACGACGCTTCATCCAGTCCCAAACATGCTCAATGGGGGACAGATCCGGAGATCTTGCTGGCCAGGGTAGTTGACTTACACCTTCTAGAGCACGTTGGGTGGCACGGGATACATGCGGACGTGCATTGTCCTGTTGGAACAGCAAGTTCCCTTGCCGGTCTACGAATGGTAGAACGATGGGTTCGATGACGGTTTGGATGTACCGTGCACTATTCAGTGTCCCCTCGACGATCACCAGTGGTGTACGGCCAGTGTAGGAGATCGCTCCCCACACCATGATGCCGGGTGTTGGCCCTGTGTGCCTCGGTCGTATGCAGTCCTGATTGTGGCGCTCACCTGCACGGCGCCAAACACGCATACGACCATCATTGGCACCAAGGCAGAAGCGACTCTCATCGCTGAAGACGACACGTCTCCATTCGTCCCTCCATTCACGCCTGGAGGCGGGCTGCACGATGTTGGGGCGTGAGCGGAAGACGGCCTAACGGTGTGCGGGACCGTAGCCCAGCTTCATGGAGACGGTTGCGAATGGTCCTCGCCGATACCCCAGGAGCAACAGTGTCCCTAATTTGCTGGGAAGTGGCGGTGCGGTCCCCTACGGCACTGCGCAGGATCCTACGGTCTTGGCGTGCATTCGTGCGTCGCTGCGGTCCGGTCCCAGGTCGACGGGCACGTGCACCTTCCGCCGACCACTGGCGACAACATCGATGTACTGTGGAGACCTCACGCCCCACGTGTTGAGCAATTCGGCGGTACGTCCACCCGGCCTCCCGCATGCCCACTATACGCCCTCGCTCAAAGTCCGTCAACTGCACATACGGTTCACGTCCACGCTGTCGCGGCATGCTACCAGTGTTAAAGACTGCGATGGAGCTCCGTATGCCACGGCAAACTGGCTGACACTGACGGCGGCGGTGCACAAATGCTGCGCAGCTAGCGCCATTCGACGGCCAACACCGCGGTTCCTGGTGTGTCCGCTGTGCCGTGCGTGTGATCATTGCTTGTACAGCCCTCTCGCAGTGTCCGGAGCAAGTATGGTGGGTCTGACACACCGGTGTCAATGTGTTCTTTTTTCCATTTCCAGGAGTGTAGTTTAGAAAAGGTCTGAACTTACGTTTAAAGCAGTTTTAAAGTCGCTGAGTGCTCTAATTGCTATCGAACAAAGGATGAGCGCTCTTTTCCAACCAAAAACTAGTTTTTCACCCATTTTCATGTTTATGACGTCTTAGCTCCTGACTGTGTGTAGTACAATGACAGAATTTTGCAGGAATATTGAATGTTAAACGTTGATACTGGCTACATGTGTTGCGAATAGAGTTAATAGTAAAGAAGTCATAAATGAAAACGTCATGCCTGGGGCTGAAGTTTCGCTACGTGAACAGAGCAAACTTAATAAACGAAAATCTTTTTTTTTTCTTTCATCATTTTGTGGGTATGTCTGTGTGGGCAGGTGGATTTGAGGGCGGGGTTAAAAGGGAGAAAAAGTTTCGTAAAAATTTGTAATTAAGTGTAAAGTTGGCTGGAAATCGTCACGTCACTGTTAAATACTGGGTGAATAGCCGGGATGATTCGAATGACGTGAGTTACACTTGCAAGTAGCCTGTTTGTATGTTGGCAGCGCTGTAGACTGTGTTAATATCGCTGACAGCGCTCTGCGCCCTCGACAAGAGGTTCTGTGTTTGGTCGGACTAGCAGTTAGCGAGTGGACAGGGAAGTGTATGGACATGATGTTCTTAGTGGAGACACAGTGTTGGTAGGACACGGGTTGTAAAGTGGATGTATGGATGTACGGTTGATAACATTTGGGCAGCGGAATTATTGAAAACTGTATAATTTTTGGAACTAGATGTCACATGAATAAGGTAAAACTTTGTAAATACATTGTTTACTCTTCAGCAAAATCTTTCTTTCGCTATCAATATGCCTCCTAGTAGTTAGAGTCTATGGTAATTACAATCTTTTTATTTCGCTGGCTGTTGTTGCTACAGGCTGTAATTGCTGTAGTTTGTGTTATGAAGATTTTCTGTGAGGTAAGTGACTTATGAAAAATAATGGGGTTTCCACTATCGGGATTCGTGACTGAAGTGATTTTAGGTAATTAACAGAGTTGCAGGTAGTTTCATATTCCTTTAATTTCATATTTTTTGGAATTTTATTATTGTAAGGATTTTTTGCAATTCAGGGCTATTCTTTTGTGTTAGTTATTGGAAGTCGTTGTCAATGTCTAGCAGTCAGATTGCGCTGGGATTGTATATTGTGGGTAATAAATGAATAGGTTAAGTTTGAGTTGTCTTTGTCAGGGAAAATTCTGTAGGTCACCACTTTAAAAAAATAAAAAAAATAAAAAAAAAGTTTGTTCCACACTGTCTCAGGGCATATACACAGTTGTAACTGTAACACTTGTTTTTCCGCGATAAATTCTTAACAGAAGTTTGTACCTCTTGATGAGGAAATTATGACAGCATTTTAATTTTTTAAATTGCGATAGTAATTATACGAAATATTGAAAATAAAACTTTTGTTGTCCCTGGGAGCCGCTAGCTATGCAGCATGCACCTAGAACCGGGTGACTGTGCACCGGTTTAGTCGTTTAGTGATACAGATCTGGAATTCTTTTGGCCTTCTGTAGTTCGGTGTTGTACTTTTCAATGGAGAAAGGTGAATGCACGCCAAGAATTTTGAAAAATATAAATAATTTTGTGGTCCTTGTAAGGAGACATTCGCCAGTAGCAACAACTCCTACAGCGAGTCGAAACTGTTCATGACAGTTACCTCTTCATACAAATTTAAAAATCAGCAGATTCGTAAACATTGTCAGTTACTTCTGCGAAAAAGAGAAGTTAAAGTACGTTTCTCCTGTGTTGATCGGCCGCGAAGAAGTCAGCGTGATGGTTCAAATGTCTCTGAGCACTATGGTACTTAACATCTGAGGTCATCAGTCCCTTAGACTTGGAACTGTTGTGTCTGTAGAAAATATTAATTTTTATTCTTGCTTCTGTGACCATAATAAGAGTCCAGGACCCATAGGCAAACAGCCAGCCGACATTAAGAAATAGTCCACCAAGACGTAGGGACAAGATAAGCGGTGGAGTCTGCCAAGTATGGCTTGTTGATCAAATAACTTAGCGTTTGACTTCCTGCCAGAGGAAGCAGCATGAATAAAACTTTCGCAATGGAAAACGCAAACACCAGGGCGATAATACAGCAAGAGAGAGTGTCAGTCACGTGCGGAAAAGACTTGTGTGGGACCCAATTAAGTTGTGTGCAGCTGCAAACGGAAGTGTCGTGTGGAACCGAAGGCATTCTTGCGCAAGCCGACCAATTAGAAACGAGAGTGTCGTGTGGAACCATAGGCATTCTTGTGCAATCCAATCACTTAGAAGTGAAAGGGTCGTGTGAACCAAATTAACTCATGTTCACCCAAGTACATGAGAAACGAAATAAAAGGCCAGGCAGCCGAACAGCCAGCAGCAGAGATTCAGATGCAGATTCAGAGCCAGTGCCGGCAGTTCGGAGATTCCACAGCGAGACGCCAGTGGGGCCGAGTGGGCCCATAGCAGCCGATACAGCTGATAAAGACTTCAACTATGAGAAGACGGTGATAGACTCTGGTGGAAACTCAGGAACTGCAGGTCAAGTAGGATTTTTAGTGTTTCATTGGAATAGTGCTGAACAGAGGCTGTCAGGATTTGTCTCAATTCCTTAGAGAGATTTCAGTGCTAACCAAGAACAAGTGATTGCTTTGTACTTGTTTCTTATATGTACCGGCAATTAGCTTTGAAGTAGCAAGTCCGAATAAATAGACTGAATCTTACAAAGGGGTTTATGGTCCAACACCTCACATAAGTAAATGTGAGAATAAACTTGATAGAAACTAACCAATCTTTTGTGCCTATTGTAATTCTGTAATCTATTTTCAGGAAACTTACTTGCTTCAAACCAAGGAGATTCTCTCCCTCTCATCTCCGATATAAAGGTTGACAGCAATTTATAACTAAGCCATTGTCGTTAACGTCACGATTGCGCTACGCAGTTCGCACTTACTTCATTCTGGTATAGTGAGGCTGTGCCGGGGCGCGACAGAACTACTTCAACCTAACTAACCAAAGGACATCGCACGCATCCATGCCCGAGGCAGGATGCGAACCTGCGACCGCAGCAGCAGCGCGGTTCCGGACTGAAGCGCCTGGAACAGCTCGGCCACAACGACCGGCGAAGTCAGCTGGAATCATGACGACGGGAGAAAAGTCTAATTACTTAACAAGAAAATGAGGTACATTTCCTGTTCAACAGGTCGTGTACCAGTGTGGCTATGTTCAACCCTAAACCATATCGCAGTGTTGGAGTTTCACCCCGGAGCTGTTGATTTGCAATGTGATATTTCGTCTCATAGGTAACGAGCCACACAGCGAGATAACGCTTCATGAATTCTCAAAGTACATCTCCCTCTTTCGATATAATTATGGAAACACTGACACAGAATTTGATAAAAAAATGTCAGAAATTTGTTGTAATTTATCTTAGTATCATTTGGTTTGTAAGTTTGTAGTGTATGTCGGCAGAAGCCAGTGGCTCCTTCGAGCCTCCTCTGCAGCTTTCACTGGCGGCGTCACGCGCACTATATAATATCCCCGGCCGTTTCGTCCCCTTTTATTGCGCCGTTTTCATTAAGCGGCGGTAATGGCAGTAACACAAAGTCGCGGCAGTTGCCGTGTGAGGCAGTGTTCGCCATGACCGCACACGGACTGCGGCGCTCGTAAATAACCGGCTCGGAATTAGTCGGCGCGTCCCTCGGCAGGCGGGACACGTGGGCGGGGATTGGGGAGGAGCAGCGGGAGGGGGGAAGAGTACGCACGTGGCAGCCCCCACGACAGCGCCACCTGGAAGTGGGGGTGGGCGCCAGCTGGCGGCATTATCTGCAGCTAGACAGCTTCCGGCGTCGGTGGGCCCGTATGGACCGCTCAGATGGCATTCACACCCCCACCACTATTCAGAGTAACTCTTGGATGTCGGGCGAGCCGCTCGAGCTGCAGGGGCAAGCCTTCATCCAGATAATTTTCAAAAATGTTCAAATGTGTGTGAAATCTTATTGGACTTAACTGCTAAGGTCATCAGTCTCTAAGCATACACACTACTTAACCTAAATTATCCTAAGGACAAACACAAACACCCACGCCCGAGGGAGGACTCGAACCTTCACCGGGACCAGCCACATAGTCCGTGACTGCAGCCAATTTTCTCAAGAGATGGTGGTATTACATATTTTAACATCAAACATATACCACGATTAACGTACAGCCGGAAACGCCATAAAGTTAACAAGTGCTACCCCGTGAGTCCAAAAAGTTTAAAGGCTGCGTTAGTAAAAGACAGATAAAATTAAGATGGTCGTTTTAATGCTTCAGGTGTTCTACGCGGACAAGTCAAAAAGTGCTGGTTTTAATGCTTCAGGTGTACTACGCGGACAAGTCAAAAAGTATCTTCAATCTATTTTTCAACACGTCTCTCTAGTTGGAAAGCTTGTGGGTACCTTTAATGGACTTCGGTCTCTCAATATCTGTAAGACACAGAACCACCACTGTAGTGAGACTATTTTCAAAATCATACACAATGGATTTAATGCGAATGATTATAAATTTCCGGCCGCGGTGGACGAGCGGTTCTAGTCGCTTGAGTCCGGAACCGCGCGACTGCTACGGTCGCAGGTTCGAATCGTGCCTCGGGCATGGATGTGTGTGATGTCCTTATGTTAGTTAGGTTTAAGTAGTTCTAAGTTCTAGGGGACTGATGACAGATGTTAAGTCCCGTAGTGCTCAGAGCCATTTGAACCATTTTGAGCCATTTGATTATAAATTGTGGCATCGCGCAATGAAACCCAAAAGGACACATTCTATTTTTTTACTCCAAGGTAATTCCTGTTACTTCCCTCATGTTGTTGATGTGGTCTTCAGTCCAGAGACTGGTTTGATGCAGCTCTCCATGCTACTCTACCCTGTGCAAGCCCCTTCATCACTGAATAATTACTGCAACTTATATCCTTCTGAATATGCTTAGTGAATTCATCTCTTGGCCCACCTGTATGATTTTTACCCACCATGCTTCTCTCCAATTCTAAATTGGTGATCCCTTGATGCCTCAGTACGTGTCGTACTCACTGATCCCTATTTCTAGTCAGGTTGCGCCACAAACTCCTCTTCTTCCGCCGGCCGGTGTGGCCGTGCGGTCTAGGCGCTTCAGTCTGGAACCGCGTGACCGCTCCGGTCGCAGGTTCGAATCCTGCCTCGGGCATGAATGTGTGTGATGTCCTTAGGTTAGTTAGGTTTAAGTGGTTCTAAGTTCTAGGGGACTGATGACCACAGCAGTTAAGTCCCATAGTGCTCAGAGCCATTTGAACCTCTTCTTCCCAATTCTATTCAGTACCTCCTCATTAGTTACGTGACCTACCCATCCAATCTACAGCATTCTTTTGTAGCACCATATTTCGAAGGCTTCTATTCTCTTCTTGTCTAAACTACTTATCGTCCATGTTTCACTTCCATGCCGGCCACTATGGCCGAGTGGTTCTAGGCGCTTCAGTCCAGAACTGCGCTGCTGCTACGGTTGCAGGTTCGATTCCTGCCTCGGGCATGGATGTGTGTGATGTCCTTAGGTTAGTTAGGTTTAAGTAGTTCTAAGTCTAGGGGACTGATGACCTCGGATGTTAAATCCCATAATGCTTAGAACCATTTTTTTCACTTCCATACATGGCTACGCTTCCTACAAATACTTTCGGAGAAGACTTCCTGACACTAAAATCTACACTCGATGTTAACAAATTTCTTGAATTTTATCCATAGTGAATGCTGTTGAACTCCATGTCTGTTCCTTTATAGGGCGTGAAAAGACAAATTTATCTTCTTCAGAAACGCTTTTCTTCCCATATCCAGTCTACATTCTGTATCCTCCCTACTTCTACAGTTATCAGTTATTTTGCTTCCCAAATAGCAAAACTCATTTACTACTTTAAGTATCTCATTTATAGTCTAATTCCCTCGGCATCACCTGATTTAAATCGACTACATTCCATTATCCTTGTCTTGCTTTTGTTCATGTTCATCTCATATCCTCCTTTCAAAACACTGTCCGTTCCGTTCAGCTGTCTTCCAGATCATTTCCTGTCTCTGACACAATTACAATGTCGTCGGTAAATCCCAAAGTTTTTATTTCTGATCCACGTTTTTCTATTATTTCCTTTACTGCTTGGTCAATATAGAGATTGAATAACATCGGGGATAGGCTACAACCCTTCCTTCTCAACTACTGCTTCCCTTTCCCCTCGACTCTTATAACCACCATCTGATTTCTGTACAAATTGTAAATAGCCTTTTGCTCTCTGTATTTTGCCCCTGCCACCTTCAGAATTTGAAAGAGAGTATTCCAGTCAACATTGTCGAAAGCTTTCCCTAAGTCTACAAATGCTAGAAACGTCGGTTTGCCTTTTCTTAACCTATCTTCTAAGGTAAGTCGTAGGGTCAATATTGCTTCGAGTGTTCCAACATTTATACGGAATCCAAAGTGATCTTCCCCGAGGTTCTTCCATTGGTATGTAAGGAATTCGTGTCAGTATTTTGGAACCGTGACTTATTAAACTCATAGTTCGGTAATTTTCTCATCTGTCAACACCTGCTTTCTTTGGGATTGGAATTATTATATTCTTCTTGAAGTCTGAGGGTATTTCGCCTGTCTTATACTCTTGCTCACTGGATGATAGAGTTTTGTCATGGTTGGGTCTCCCATAGCTATCAGTAGTTCTAATGGAGTGTTGTCTACTTCCGGGGCCTTGTTTCGACTTAAGTCTTTCAGTGCTCTGTCAAATTCTTCACGCAGTGTCATATCTCCCATTTCATCTTCACCTACGTCCTCTTCCATTTGTATAATATTGCCCTCAAGTACATCGCCCTTGTATAGACCCCTCCATAAACCCCTTCCACCTTATTGCTTTCCATTCTTTGCTTAGGACTGGTTTTCCATCTGTGCTCTTGACATTCACAGTTGGTTCTCTTTCCTCCAAAAGAATCTTTAAATTTCCTGTAAGCGGTATCTATCTCACCCCTAGTGATACATGCTTCTACATCCTTTCATTTGTCCTCTATCCATCCCTGCTTAGCCTTTTTACACTCCCTGTCGATCTCATTTTTGAGACTTCTGTGTTCCTTTTCACCTGTTTTATTTACTGCTTTTTTATATTTTCTCCTTTCATCAATTAAATTCAATATTTCTTCTGTTACCCATGGATTTCTACTAGCCCTCGTCTTTTTATCTGCTTGATCCTTTGCTGCCTTCACTATTTCATCTCTCAAAGCTACCCATTCTTCTTCTACTGTATCTCTTTCCCCTGTTCTTGTCAATCGTTCCCTAATGATCTCTCTGAAACTCTGTAGAGCCTCTGGTTCTTTCAGTTTATCCAGGTCCCATCTCCTTAAATTCCTATTTTTTTCTAGTTTCTTCAGTTTTAGTCTACAGTCCATAACCAATAAACTGTTGTCAGTGTCCACATCTGCCGCTGGAAATATCTAACAATTTAAAACGTGATCCCTAAATCTCTGTCTTACCATTATATAATCTATCTGAAACCTTCCAGTGTCTCCAGGACTGTTCCACGTATACAACCGTCTTTCATGATTCTTAAACCATGTGTTAGCTGTATAACTTAAGCTCTGTGCAAAATTCTACCAGGCAGCTTCCTCCTTCATTCCTTACCCCCAGTCCAGTTCACTTACTACTTTTCCATCTCTTCCTTTTCCTAATATCGAATTCCAGTCCACAATGATTAAATTTTCGTCTCCCTTTGCTATCTGAATAATTTCTTTTATTCCATCATACATTCCTTCAAGCTCTTCATCATCTGCGGAGCTAGTTAGCAAATAAACTTGTACTACTCTGGTAATCGTGAGATTCGTGTCTATCTTGGCCACAATAATTCGTTCACAATGGTGTTCGTAGTAGCTTATCCACGTTCCTATGTTTTATTCGTTATTAAACCTACTCCTGCACTACCCTTATTTGATTTTGTATTTATAATCCTGTATTCACCTGACCAGAAGTCTTATTGCTCTTCCCACCAAACTTCCCTAGTTCCAGTTGCATATAACTTTATCCTATCGATTTCTCTTTTTAAATTTTCTAGCCTACCTGCCGAATTAAGGGTTCTGACATTCCACGTTCCGAACCGAACAACGCCAGTTTTGTTTCTGCTGGTAACGACGTCCTCCTCAGTAATCCCCGCGCGTAGATCCGTATGGGGGACTATTTTATCTCCGACTTATTTTACCCAACAGGACGCCATCATTATTTAACCATGCAGTAAAGCTGCATGTCCTCGGGAAAAATTACGGTTATTGTGTCCTCTTACTTTCAGCCCTTCGCAGTATCAGCACAGCCAGGCCGTTTTGGTTAATGTTACAATGACGACAGTCTGGAAGGTCGGTCAATCATATAGATTGTTTCCACAGAAACTTCCCTCATAAATGAGTAAAATTATTAAAGGTGATCAAGGAATCTTGTCTACTTGAATAATGGAGGGAATTCAGTATCACAACAGATTTATTCATAGAAACGTGAGTTAAATGGAACATAGTTCAACATAATACAATGACAATATTGTACGTAGTGTTCATAAAATAAAGTGTGCGGATAGATGGTTGAAGAAGCTGGTGGTACCTTGACTTTAACTGACTCTAAAAAATGGATAAAGCGATCTAACTGTGATTACTATGAATGACAGTGATTGTGAACTGAACCATGAAACAAACTACTACTCTGCAGTGGGCGCGCAGTGAAGTACGAGAAATTCACCCTAAAGATTGCTACTGTCGGTGCTGCAAAATGCTCACCTCGCACTTGTAAGAAACTCGAGATGCAGTGCCCAGTGCGCCACGGCGTCGGATCGAGTAGCGGACCTCAGTCTTCTCCTCTCATTCGGTCCACCACTGCACACAGTCCAAAACCAAATTTCCTCCTCGATTCACAAGCGAAATTCAATGACACTCCTTCACGGTTTCGCCATCGTATACCTGCTGGTCCGCAAGAAGCTGCACGAGGAGCTTCTCCAAAAAGCTGAAACTATTAACTAAGACTCGCAAAGCACTCCTGCGTCAACTGCGCATCACTCAATGAGAGGGCAAAAACTGTTCCTCCAATCCCAGCTTCTCTGGAGGCATCGAACATTCATTCGCTGTCATGATTTCTGACGTCACGGACCGTTTTCCGATCACTGTTATTTTGCTCACATGGGAAACCATCTACTTGACTTGAAAAACACACCAACACCATTCTCGGCCTCATAGTATCTAGCCTCCAGCAGTGTTCCCGCAAAATTTTTTCGCCAGCTCGACTGATACCGATCTTAAACGAAGCTTCCCAGGAAACTATATGAGGCCCCCCTGCCGAAACCATGGAATGCGCTTCGCCAAAGACGAGAACAGTTGCTCCTCGGAACCTTTTGGGAAGATGGTGTGTGCCTGTTTTCACGGCTACCACGTTTCCAACGCATACCGTTTTTTCTCTGCATGGCATCTGAATAGCTGAGAGCTGCACGTATACCTTAATTCGTTGCGCTCTAGCTTGTGGTATAGAGGGGCCGGTCACACCCAGGTCGAATTCAGGTGGCGGATTAATGACCACTGGTCTGGTTCTCTGGCCTGCCTGAATGTGGTTTTTAGGCGGTTTTCCACACTCGTTTAAGGCATATGCTGGGTTGGTTTCCAGCATTCGTCTCAGAAAATACGATACGCAACAGTTAACACTCGATAAGACACAAAATGTTTACACAGTTCGCAGACATGGTCTGAATAGGGTTTTTAGGTGGTTTCCACGCTCGTTTAGGCAAATTATGGATTCGTCCCCAATCTTCGTTCGGTAAAAACGATACACAAATATGACAGTACACAGAACAAAGTTAACGCGGTTCACAGAGATATGGTTTACATGACTTCCGTTCCTTATCTTATGCTTACAGGGACACAAAAATTGGATACTGCCAACAGTATATCTGGAAACTGTTGTACGGCAGCATTACGGATACACGAACTGCAGCCACATGTACGGGCCACTGTTGCTCGGCAATGGTTTCAGCAATACATTTCCGGGCCACGAGCGTTCGCACGGGGCCACATTATTGCCACAAAATGGACAAATGCGAACCAGTGGAAGCGAGGACGTCGCTATCGATTTTTTTTACGTCACACACGGAATAAAGTTGGAAAGAACAGGAGAAATCACTCTTTGTTGCCGCGTTCTTTTTTTTTAAGTAAGCCGGATGCTTCAGAAAATTTAACTCGTGATCCGACGCTTCACACAAACGTTTTCCAGGATTTTACCAGAACGTCGAAACAGAGTTTCGAATACCTCGTAGAAGCAACTGTTCCGTGAACAGCTACAACCGGTACTGTATATCAGGCGTGTATAATAGTTACAATCTGACTGGCGATTACCCTTCGCTTTTAACTACAAGTGATTTTTACAGAAGTTGAAAGTATTTCGTGAAATAACACTATCTATGCTAATAACAATCAATAATAACAATCAATTTTCATGGCGTTTTCACAGGTAACTTGAGCGTAGCTTGGGGCAATGTATTTCATCAAAATCGGATCACAAAAAAGTGTCATGATTTGAAGTTTCACCTAAAACCGTCGCGTGTGTTTCTTCGTCTATTTGAAAACGATATTCTCCAAAACTATGTGACGAATTTTCAGGGCGTTTTCACAGATAATTGGAGCCCAGATTGGGGCAACATATACTCTTTATTTTATCAAAATCGCAGCGTGAAAAAAAAAACCACCAGGTTGGATTAATAGAAGAGATAGACATGATCCAGCGAAAAGCAGCGCGATTCGTCATGGGGACATTTAGTCAGCGCGAGAGCGTTACGGAGATGCTGAACAAGCTCCAGTGGCGGACACTTCAAGAAAGGCGTTACGCAATACGGAGAGGTTTATTATCGAAATTACGAGAGAGCACATTCCGGGAAGAGATGGGCAACATATTACTACCGCCCACATATATCTCGCGTAATGATCACAACGAAAAGATCCGAGAAATTAGAGCAAATACGGAGACTTACGAGCAGTCGTTCTTCCCACGCACAATTCGTGAATGGAACAGGGAAGGGGGGATCAGATAGTGGTACAATAAGTACCCTCCGCCACACACCGTAAGGTGGCTCGCGGAGTATAGATGTAGATGTAAAATCGCCTGTTCAACTTAACAGTTCGGATGTTTAATCAACATGTTTTAATGCACCAAATAACTGCCGGCTGTTGTGGCCGAGCGGTTCTAGGCGCTTCAGTCCGGAACCGAGCTGCTGCTACGGTCGCAGGTTGGAATCCTGTCTCGGGCATGGATGTGTGTGATGTCCTTAGGTTTAAGTAGTTCTAAGTCTTAGGGGACTGATGACCTCAGATGTTAAGTCCCTTAGTGCTTAGAGCCATTTGAACCATTCTTTGAACCAAATAAGTAACAGATGGTGCTCTAAGTTTCGTAGTACACTAAGGAACTAATGGATGTCGCTGTCAGTTTTTTTTAACTTACTGACAGACGTACTTTCTGAAGTTTACGTCAGTAACAGAATTAAGCGCCACTGTGTTATTCTTATGAATATAAAGTATTTCACTTGACAAGCGTGTACAGATCAACTGAATTCGCGTATTAAAAATTTAACAACATTGCTTTACTTCTCTTGATATGTTTCATTTATTTTCTTTGCTAGGAAAAACAGTTTGTTAAGTTTGCTTTGTGATTACGTTGCCTACTCATTGTACTTTTATTTCATTTGGTTTGGAAATAAAAGCGCCAAGAATATGCTCGAATTCTTCTGAATACACTGGAAAGGCTAAAATACTGAGCACTATGCGGTCTCAAGAGTCCAATGAAGATTGTGAGGTGATACTTGCTTCAGCTCGAAAACATCAAGCTTTAACGTCCGCAGCTCGTGGTCTAGTAGCTAACGATGCTACCTCTGGATCACGGGGTCTTGTGTTCGATTACGGTCGGATCGGGGATTTTCTGCATCTGGGGACTGGGTGTTTGTGTTATAATCCTCAGGCGCTGACGACTACGATGTTGAGCGCCCCACAAACCAACATCATCATTATCAGCCTTTAACTCACTCTTTGAAAACTACTACTGAAAGTGCGGCGCTGTGTTAACTCAGATCGAGAGCATCATGCGTTACCTCGCTCCTCAGAACCCTTCACCACGGTGGCTCAAAGTTACTTCTATCGAACATAACATCAAAGAAGCAGAAATTTTGACAGGTAATGGCGCACGCGATGAGGTTTTATACCTTTTATCCCACTTCTAACAGTTTACCATATCGCTTTAAATGTACCCAATTCTTAGTGAACTTATGTTATGCGACAATCATAAAGAAAGCACAAGGCCAGATGATGTGCATTGAAGGCGTGGACCTTAGTGCCAGTTGCTTTTTGCATGGCCAGCTCTACTTGGCTCTCGCACATTTTAGTGAAGCAAATACGCTCTTGGTTCATGTCCCCAATCGCACTACTTGCAATGTTGTATACAAAGAAGCTACATAAGTTAAAAATAAATTCCCAGATGCAAATATTCGGCGACAGCTGTAAGTAAACACCCGGGCAATGTCAGGTTTTTCAGCTAGTTCATCAATAACTGTCTTGGTATCAAAAGATTTCATTAAAGAAAGTTTGACCGCATCTCGTGGTCGTGCGGTAGCGTTCTCGCTTCCCACGCCCGGGTTCCCGGGTTCGATTCCCGGCGGGGTCAGGGATTTTCTCTGCCTCGTGATGGCTGGGTGTTGTGTGCTGTCCTTAGGTTAGTTAGGTTTAAGTAGTTCTAAGTTCTAGGGGACTTATGACCACAGCAGTTGAGTCCCATAGTGCTCAGAGCCATTTGAACCATTAAAGAAAGTTCGAAATAAGAACACAATTTTTATTGATATTTCATTTTTTTCACTATCACACTCCACTGTTTACACTTTGAATTCCTGCTTCAGACATGTCTCGAGATAGTATGAAAACATAACTCATGGCGCCAAATGCAAACCATGTGGATGAAGATTCACCTGCGCTTCCACTATTCCTACACATCATTGTTGCGTTTGGTATAGATTCGAAGACATAGGAATTTTACGTATGCTCCATCAAGCGTGATTCCGAGATCACCGGCAACTGCTTGCTAACTGTCGTTTTTCATATTGCGAACTTTGTCTCTCTTTTGTCCACTTCTCCACTGCTGCACACAGAGTTAACAACAAATAAATAAAGAAACAGGTGGCTTTATGTAAGCGTGCAATCTTTCTGACAAAAGTGGAACGATATCGTTATCGCTCAGACACGTGACTGCGGAGCTTTACACATAAGGGCAGAGATAGATGTTGCCCTGCAATATGAAATATTCTCCTCCATTGGTGGACAACACCGGCAACGCCTCGACAGTACGTCGGCCATACCGCATATTTGCCGTGTCTTGCAGCCACGCTGTAGCGGAAATGCGCCTTCATGTACACTGATGACGGTGTCGGCAGAAAGGTCATCCGGCCTCAGAACTTATAACAAAGTAAGTGGACCAAATAATTAACGACGGCCTAAACGCCAGGAAAAAGATCGAGTTTTGGAAGGAGCGCATTTCTGACGAAGTTACCCCTTATTGGAAAGTCGGTCGGTCGGTCGCTCTCTCTCTATCTCTTTCTCTCTCTCTCTCTTTCTAATTCACTCACTGTGTGTGTGTGCGCGCGCGCGCGTGCGTGTTTGTGTGTGTGTGTGTGTGTGTGTGTGTGTGTGTGTGTGTGTCACTCCCCTCCTCTCTCTCTCTCTCTCTCTCTCTCTCTCACACACACACACACACACACACGCACATACACACACACTTTCTGTAGATCCGTGTGGATACTCATATTTGCGCTCGCTCTTGTGTGCGTGTGTGTTGACAAGTGCATATTTCAGCAGCGCACAAAAGTTCTCAAATATTTACGGCAGGGATCGTCTTTGCCACCCGCCTGTGCCTGGTCCGTGACTTTGAAAGGGTCGACAACCGATCCTTCAGGAGGAAAATGGGAACGCAGAAACCAATGTTTGTTAGTAAACGCCGTAACACAACAGCAAACTCTGAGTCTCTCTGCCGCCAGCAGCCATAAACTGGTCATCGTTCCGTTCCTGGAGATCCGCTGTTGTGAGACGTACAATTTTAAATTCAGATAAAGGACGGTCACTTAGTACGTAAGAATGCTTGAAGTTTCAATCAGTACACACCTGTTCTTCAGTTGAATGACTTAGAACCGTAATTTGTTCGTTCCGAATCTCTTCCAGATTTTAATGGTTTATCAACAGGTGAGCCAGCATCGTATATTCTATTTCCATCTGAAATTTCGTGCTAGATAATTTCTGATTAAGTTGACCCAACAAAGATTCTTTAAACATACATAGCTAAACTTCAAAGCATTGATTTTTTAACGAAATCACTAATTCATCCTATACAAAAATCACACCATTAATCCAAGATTTCTGGTTTACCTAAAAAATTCGGTAAACCAGGCGTTTCTTAATCGCACAGAATGCATTGATCCTGTAAAAAAAAAAAAAAAAATCCTCCTTACATTCTGAAGCAAAGTCATCAACACCTTACTAAACAATGGTTTAGCTTTTTAGTTTCTGTCGTTTAAAGGTATTTGCTAATTAATCTACCAAATAGTCAAGATTTACAATTTCAGGTTATTTCTTTCTTTTTTATTTCAGAACACACTATTCTTTCGCAGATAATTCGTCAACATGAGACTGGAGCGATGAACACGAAACCTTCATTGGTTGTGTCTAACCTGTCTGAAAATCTGCAGCAGTCATCAGTCATTCTGAACAAAAGAACCCACTTGTAGTATGTCACACAATTCATTTATAATCGCGTTGCTGTGCATTACTGGGTGTTTTGTGGTGTCCTTAGGTTAGTTAGGTTTAAGTAGTTCTAAGTTCTAGGGGACTGATGATCTCAGATGTTAAGTCCCATAGTGCTCAGAGCCATTTGAACCATTTTTTTGCTGTGCATTCATAAAGAGGGAAAGAAGGTTAGTTTACAGACAAACGACCAGCTGTTGAAAATGTGGTAGAGGATGTAAACAGGAAATTCGACTTGCCGTTGGAACCGAACTGTTATTCGTGTAAGGTGGTACAGGAAAACTTGGAAACGCCAAATCACGATGTCCAGATAAGGACTGGAACACCATTCTCACTATTACTATCTGAAGTAATCCGTCGCCTCTCTCGGTGCATTCAAAGGTATATTTTACGTTGCGCCATCACTTCAAAAGAAGAAAGTGGAATTATCACTAAACGCTGTTATCACTGAACGCTTGAACAGCATTTGCTAAGACTGACTCAGTGATACACATTATGACGGCCTCAGACGTTTTCATAATGAAGGTAACAATGTCAACTGTAGACTCTGGCAATGATGGAGAGACGGAAATAAGAAAGATTGGAGTTTAAATTCTCGGCGATGTCGATGTTGGCAGAGAGGACACTAGTTCATTCTGGCATGAACATGAAACGAAAAGTTGCATTTAAGACAGGTGGCAAGTAAAACGTCGAAGTGCCGTCAACTAGAACAGCTGATACCAGGGCTGAGCCGTGACTAATATTCCTAATCCAATAGAACACAAAAAATGAGGTGTGCTGCAAAAGCACCAAGCACGATGCTGATACACGTCTGACACTTCGTAACAGGTCAGAGAAAGACAATGGAAACCCACACCCAATTAGGTCTTTCTTATGACAGCAGTGCGGTATTTCCGTATTGATTCCAGCCGGCCGAAGTGGCCGTGCGGTTAAAGGCGCTGCAGTCTGGAACCGCAAGACCGCTACGGTCGCAGGTTCGAATCCTGCCTCGGGCATGGATGTTTGTGATGTCCTTAGGTTAGTTAGGTTTAAGTAGTTCTAAGTTCTAGGGGACTAATGACCTCAGAAGTTGAGTCCCATAGTGCTCAGAGCCATTTGAACCGTATTGATTCCATCGTTCATTGTCTGAATATGTGACTCTGTTTGACTTTTCACTGTTATTTAGAATCCGAATCTAGTGTCTTATAATAGTGGAGTTCGTGCTACATTATGTTGGATGGTTTTGAACAGTGGGGTTACTATATAAGACAGTCCCTGCGATATAGAAGGAACTAATTATGTCCAATTAACATGTGTCTGATTATGGGAGGGTTGGAAATTTAATAGTGGCAATTATTTATTTACAGTTCGTACAAAATAGATACGTGTTTCAAAGTTTTACTGACCTTCAAAGTAGTCACCAGTATTTGTGTATAACCCGCTGCCTGCGATGTGGAAGTCGTAGGATACTCTTAGCAGTGTCAGGTGTGTTGACAGTTCGAGCGGCGTGCTCTGTTGCCCGAAGAATTTGTAGCAGTTCTGAAGTGAATGCCGTGAAGTGTTTCCTTCAGTCTATAAATCGAGTTGAACCAATGAGGGCTTAAGTAAGGGGAGTGCAGGAGGTGGTACAGCACTTAGCAGCCCCATCAGTCAAACAAATCAGTAACAGCTTGCACTGTACGTGTTTGAGCATTGTCCTGAAAAATGGTGTTCAGGTCCTGCAGAAAGTGTCATCACTTCTGTCTCTAGGCTGGCCGTAGGTTGTGTTCCAAAAATGAACAGCAATTGACTCGTTTCGTATTTAATGCTCACTCCACTGCTTGAATCTTGAAAACCATTGTAGATTCCATTAGCTGCAACCGCAGTAGCTTATTGCTGCTGCTACGCTGCAAAATTCCTCCAACAATAGTAACAGTCACAGTGTCGCTGCATGAGCTGTTCCGAGACCATTGCGGTGGACAACACAAGAGAACAGAATCGTCTGCAATCCTTGGCAGATGCCACTACGTCAGCCACATTCGCGTTGCAAGTTCAGTTGCACCAGTCGTTTCTTGCATGTGGGAAATTAATTTAAGTTCTGACGTGAAGAAAGTACCTACATTGCTGCAGTTAGTATTCCCGTCGATAGGTGCTACCAAAGGAACCTTGGTGCAGAAACAACAAAACTAACATGCAAAGTCTATCGTACAGAAACTGTTCTCTATTGAACTCTTTGAACCAAATGCTACCTTTTTATTTTTAAAAAAAAAAAAAAAAACAAAGGGCGAGGGGTGGGGAGGGGGGTCGAGTAGTGGAAGGTACTAAAAATGTGTGTGAAATCTTAAGGGACTTGACTGCTAAGGTCATCAGTCCCTAAGCTTACACTCTACTTAACCTAAATTATCTTAAGGACAAATACCCACACCCATGCCCGAGGGAGGACTCGAACCTCCGCCGGGACCAGCCGCACAGTCGAAGGTACTCAGTCTTGTGTTTTTGTTCTTGACTAATTAGAAGCATGTAAAGGAACGCTTTCACTTGCTACGATGGACGTGTATACGCGAATACCGGTATACCACGATAACGTCAATGTACGCTTGCTCGACTCATCATTTGTTTAAGGGAAAAACTTGCAACTCACAAAAAAGACGCATTAACATAGTAAAATGAGAAGCAAAACCAAATTAAGAAAGACACTGTAAACGCGTGCTACAATAATTTAACGGATCTGTTCTACAAACCTGGAGATCAACGAAAAAATTAACAAATCTGGTCCTACAGAATGCCTGGAATCATTCCTTGACTAAAATATATAATAAAAGATTGCATATTGAGGAAGGCAAAATTAGGAACCTTTGAAACAGACAAATAAAAGCCAAGCTACTCTTCGTAATAAATATCATAAATACCATCTTCAAAAAATTACAACCTAGAAGCGTATTTTCGAGAATGCCATGACTCTTTTCAAAGTCGCTCCCGTAACGAGACTCACACTTACTGTTCGCTTTCTCTACTATCGCCAAGTGTTAATGCTAGATCTTTGGACACAAATAGGATTCATAACGTCAAGAAATGTTCTGTTTACAGAACAATTCGGCTAAACTGTGTGGCACCCTCACTCACTGTTAAATAAACACGATGCAACGGAGATAACGCGTACTCACACATTATCACATGCCGTCAGTTACTTGTGAAACGTCTGGTTGTCTCCACTCACTCGGATTACGAGGAGGATTCTACATACGTTCTATGAATACTCACTAAGCGACTGAAACCTAGTTGAACAGCTAGTTCACCCTGAATAATCAGAAGGATAGACGATTATGCAGACACGAAATTTGAAACTGATGCGTGGAGATGTTCCTGAAACTGAATCCTGACTGTTCCAGGAGTAGCACTTACACCATTCGGAAAAACAAAACATACTACAATGTGAAATATCACCTTTAGAGCTCAAAATTTCCTTTCGCAAGACTAATAGTGTCGCAAACAAAATATAAGAAGTTTAATAAGTTATTTTGGTAGTGCCGAAAGATAGTTATGCCATCCAGAGTTGCAGTCTGGATATCTTTGAACCGAATCACAAACTGCACGGAAGTATCATGTGTTTCAGCCATTAGCAGTCCTGCCTCTTCGGTCTGAGACTGAATTTCACCGGTATTAATGTCAGCACACACACTCAAATTGGCTGCCACGTGATCCTACCCTTCACATCTGCATGGATACTCTGAAAATCACATTTAAGTGCCTGGCAGAGGGTTTATCGAACCACATTCACAGCAGTTCTCTATTATTCCAATCTCGTATAGCGTGCGGAAAAAACGAATAGCTATATCTGTCCGTTCGAGCTCTGAGTTCCCTTATTTTATCATAGTGATCGTTTCTCCCTATGTGGGTCGGCGTCAAAAACGTATTTTCGCGTCGGAGGAGAAAATTAATGATTGAAATTTCGTGAGAAGACTCCACCGCAACGAAAAACACCTTTGTTCTAATGATGTCCACCACAAATCCTGTATCGTTTCAGTGACACTCTCTCTCCTATTTCGCGATAGTACAAAATGTGCTGCCCTTCTTTGAACTTTTTTTATGTACTCCGTCAATACCATCCGGTAATGATCCCACACCGGGCAACAGTAGTCTCTTCAGTAGACCTGTTACTATCTTTAAGTGTCCTGCCAACAAAACACAGACTTTGGTTAGCCTTCTTCACAACATTTTCTACGTGTTCCTTCCAATTGGAGTTGTTCGTAATTGTAATACCTAGTTATTTAGTTGAATTTATGGCGTTTAGATTTGACTGATTTGTCGTGTAACATAAGTTTAACGGATTACTTTTAGCACTCATGTGGATGACCTCACAATTTTCGTACACATTTCTAGTGGACGAAACGCTAATCCGCCAAGGATGTCAGGGACGAAGCAGCGCCTGCTGTAGAGCGAATAGCCGGCCGCGGTGGCCGTGCGGTTCTGGCGCTGCAGTCCGAAACCGCGGGGCTGCTACGGTCGCAGGTTCGAATCCTGCCTCGGGCATGGCTGTGTGTGATGTCCTTAGGTTAGTTAGGTTTAAGTAGTTCTAAGTTCTAGGGGACTTATGACCTAAGATGTTGAGTCCCATAGTGCTCAGAGCCATTTGAACCATTTTTTTTTTTTTGTAGAGCGAATAAAAATTCTACATCTGAGAGCATGAGTAATTGGGCTTCATCCGTATAGTACCAAATCCATGGTGTGCTCAAAGAATGTTATGGCTTTCCGTCTTACAACAATTACTGTTGGGAATTCACAAAGGTTGAGATAACCAATGATATCCAAGACGTAGAGCATCTTGCCGTCTGTTTGTTTACACAACGCATAGCGCTGCATTCTAATAAGAGAACGATGAACTACACGCTAAGAATGCCATCTCAGGGCAGTATAGCATATTTCTTCCTCGGCCTTCTCTTTTTATAGGCGTCCCATCTACACCGGGGGTTCTATTCCGGCATTTCTTTAGTTTCTCATACACATAAATGATCTTCCCCTTCAGTGTCACAAAACGTTGGTTTTCAGCTTTATACAGATCATAAAGCTTCAAAAATGACACGTACTTCCCGCCTTCTTATTCAAAAGGCAGTAGTTAATAAAATATTTGAAAACATCAACAAATGTTTCAATGGAATTCGATCACATTAAATTTTGACAACAATCAATACATACCTTTCATTGCTTCTCGCAGAACTCAACAAGCTACAGTCATGGTCTACTCAAACAATGAAATATACACATAAAAAAAAGTTTTGCATCACCCTGGTTCCCAGATCTCCTGAAGATAGATGTTGACTGTGGATATTGTATGAGAGACACAGTCCCTTTGACTGTTCAGAGATGTCACTAAACCCGCCCAAAGATGTAGACAACCATGCATGAGAAGCGCCTATTAGACGGAGGAGATTCGACAGCCGATCAGTTCCAGTCATTCCACGAGGAAGGAGGTACACGTTTCGTGTTGTCCGTAGTTCAACCATGCCTAGACGGCCAATACCGCGGTTCGATCGCATCCGCATTGTTACTTTGTGACAGGAAGGGCTCTAAGCAAGGGAAGTGTCTAGGTGTCTCGGAGTGTTGTTCTGACATGGAGGAGCTACAGACAGACAGGAACTGCCCCTCAAGCCGCCCAAGAGCTACTACTGCAGTGGATGACCGGTATCTACGGATTATGGCTCGAAGGAACCCTGACAGCAACGCCACCATGTTGAATAATGCTTTTCGTGCAGCCACAGGACGTCGTGTTACGACTCAAACTGTGCGCAATAGGTTGCATGATGCGCAACTTCACTCCCGACGTCCATGGCGAGGTCCATCTTTGCAACCACGAAACCATGCAGCGCGGTACAAGTGGGCCCAACAACATGCCGAATAGACCGCTCAGGATTGGTATCACGTTCTCTTCACCGATGAGTGTCGCGTATGCTTTCAAGCAGACAATCGTCGGAGACGCGTTTGGAGGCTACCCGGTCAGGTTGAACGCCTTAGACTCACTGTCCAGCGAGTGCAGCAATGTATGTGGAGGTTCTCTGCTGTTTTTGGGTGGCATTATGTGGGGCCGACATACGCCACTGGTGGTCATGGAAGGCGCCGTAACGGCTGCACGATACGTGAATGCCATCCACCGACAGATAGTGCAACCAAATTGGCAGCATATTGGCGAGGCATTCGTCTTCATGGACGACAATTCGCACCCCCATCGTGCACATCTTCTGAATGACTTCCTTCAGGATAACGACATCGCTCGACTAGAGTGGCCAGCATGTACTCCAGACACGAACCCTATCGAACATGCCTGAAATAGATTGAAAAGGGCTGTTTATGGACGACGTGACCCACCAACCACTCTGAGGGATCTATGCCGAATCATCGTTGAGGAGTGGGACAATCTGGACCAACAGTGCCTTGATGAACTTGTGGATAGTATGCCACCACGAATACAGACATGCATCAATGCAAGAGGACGTGCTACTCGGTATTAGAGGTACCGATGTGTACAGAAATCTATACCACCACCTCAGAAGGTCTCGCTGTATTGTGGTACAATACGCAATGTGTGGTTTTCAGGAGCAATAAAAATTGCGGAAATGATGTTTATGTTGATCGCAATTCTAATTTGCTGTACAGGTTCTGGAACTCTCGGAACCTATGTGATGCAAAAGTTTTTTTGACGTGTGTACAAGAAGGAGAATATTAAGGTTTTCGAAGTACATGCAGGTCACAGCGTTAATTAGAAAACGCACATTCTATCAATAATAAAACACCTTACTTTCGTTAAATTTTCTATGCGTATGCAATATAAAAATAAGAAATGTATATTTCCATTCACTAATGAATAACTAAATCCTCTTTTGGGTAAATTACCTTACGATGACAGTTTTTTGTGAGAACACAAGTATGTTATAAGGATTGTATCTGTTAATTTGAGCCGGCCGGTGTAGCCGAGCGGTTATAGGCGCTTCAATCTGGAACCGAGCGACCGCTACTGTCGCAGGTTCCAATCCTGCCTCGGGCATGGATGTGTGTGATGTCCTCCTTAGGTTAGATAGGTTTAAGTAGTTCTAAGTTCTAGGGGACTGATAACCTCAGATGTTAAGTCCCATAGTGCTCAGAGCCATTTTTTTGTCAATTTGAGAAGATCCTGCAGTGAGTTAAGAGATCTCTTCAAAAACATATTTCGACAACTGCTACACACACACACACACACACACACACACACACACACACACACACACACACCGACTGTGTGTGGTGATAAAAATGTCTTTCTCGAAATCACCTACAAAGACATTAAGGAGTTGACAATTTGGGCACATACTTACTGAGAGACCAAGCTTATTACATGCTTTATAGGTAATGTGGTGGAATTTGAGAATGAATTAAGGAATTTCTGTTGGGAACTCCTTCTAGTTAGTTGAAGAATATCTTCATAGATAGTCTTAAAACTAGTGTTTTGGTCGCATTATAGCTAACATTAGCAATGTAATTCAACGATATTTCATATTCTAGAGTCATTTCATTTTGTTAGTCATGTGGTCTGTCTGAAGACTGGTTTGATGCAGTTCACCACACTAGTCTATCCTGTGCAAGACTCTTCATCTATACATAAATTACACAACCCAAATTCATTTTAACGTGTTTTCTGTAGTCAAGCTTTGGTCTCCCCCAAATAATCTTCCCTTCAGTAACAAATTAAGGATTTCTTCGTGCCTCAAGCAAAAACTCTGTTTTTGTAGTCTACGAGACCGATGATAGATCTTCGTCTAGTTACATAGGCGTGTACAGTAGTTTCCCGCCATAATTTCGTGTGCTTTTCGTTGATTTCTAGAAATACTTTGGCTTCTGAGACTCGCATGCATATCGGGCACTCACTGACTAGCAAAAGCTGTTGGCATGACTGTTAACATGGTTTCTGGTATCTCCGAGAAGAACCGGTTTGCAGCAGCTTTGATATGAATGCAAAAAAGCCGACAACATGCATTTCCAAGGTGAACTGGACTTGCGGCGCCCCAGGTTTGAGAACCAGGCAGTTTCATCGGTCGCTTCATCACTCCTATAAAGATACCACGAAGCGGTCTGTCGATTTGATCGTATTTAATGATGAACACACAGACTACAACCAAGAAGTATGTCGAACCCGACGTCCGCTTCGAGCTCATTCCACAGCCGCGCTGAGGGAGACTGGATAAAGCAGGGCGTACTTGTGCTGGAAGCAGGTAGCCAGTAGCCACACGTGCAGCGTCATCAACTCACTTCAGCTTCCCGCTGTCACTCTTGACACTTACTTCAGAGATCAGCTGTTGTTCCCCAATTATTTCAGGAGAGTGTCGGTGATGTGTGCACATCGACCTAGCGGTTATCGATCCCGTCTGGCGTAAAGTTTGCCTATATAGCCCACGCCTGAGGCGAGGCACGTGAAGAGAGAATGAACTCGGAGGCGCTAGGAGGCGTGAGTCGCACATGACTGTGTTTGGAAGCATACTGGGCGGCAGTATAAGATGGCAACGCGTAAAACAGACTGTTGGTACTGACGTTGGTGATTGTGAGGTTCTTTGGATGACGGGACTATGAGTGGACAGCCTTGTTTCTGCTCACGAGGTCATTGGAACCATAGATAGTTTTTTTTGTGTGTGTGTGGGGGGGGGGGGGGGGGTGGGAGGGGGGTGAGCAAAATTTAATGTATTGCTGCCTCTTGTTGCCTCATTCGAAATTCTCGTCAGCTACTTCAATCTGTGCTATGGGTTGCCAACTGCCAGTCCTGAACGATTTCCTTAGTAGTTAAATGCCCGTGTTTTGATGGTTTATCAAGTGTGGTTAGTTTTAATTTTATTTTCTGGACCAATTGGTTGCTTGAAGTTTTCTAGGCCATAGTTTAAATTGTGATTATTGTCTGGCCTGTATTCCCTGAAGCACGTATGAACATGTTTTTGAGACTTGTTGAATTAACTCCATCTGTTTGTGTGTTTTAGAAGCTTGTCTTGTTACTTAGTGTTCTCTCCCACGTGTACAAGACCTGCCTGAGAAGACGAGCGAGCTGGGCCAGTTGATTGTTGGAGAGTAAAAGGGCTCGTACCAAGAGCGGCAGTTCACGTGCAATGAAAGGAAAGCTGTGCAACCCTGCTTTAAGTATACGCCTCCAATTATAACCATTATCTCTTGATGCATTTGTAGTTGCGTGAGTGGTGGCTTAATTTTAAAACTACGAGTTTGTTTAATGTTGTTTAATGATCCTGTGTTGAACTATTGCAGAAGTTAACTCTAAAGTCATTTACTTGTCATCTTGAATTTATTTTAGAGATTTCTGTTGTGGCGTAACAAGCTCGCTACGCCACACTGAGAAGGAAGCCGAAAGGCACGCGTACACACACGCCGACTGGCGTCAAGTCTGGAACAGGATACGTTATGACTGCTATAAAGAAAATACGTAGCTTTGGAATATACTTAACTTTTAATGCTGCCTTTGGTACATCTCTCTTGACTATACAAATGAGACTCGTAAGATACATGCACTGTGACAATTGGCGCCTTGCTAAGTCGTAGCCATTAACTTAGCTGAAGGCTATTCTAACTGTCTCTCGGCAAATGAGAGCAAAGGCTTCGTCCGTGTAGTCGCTAGCAACGTCGTCGTACAACTGGGGCGAGTTCTCGTACGTCTCTCGAGACCTGCCGTGTGGTGGCGCTCGGTCTGCGATCACACAGTGGCGACACGCGGGTCCGACATGTACTAATGGACCGCGGCCGATTTAAGCTACCACCTAGCAAGTGTGGTGTCTGGCAGTGACACCACAATTTCTATATTTAATTTGAGTAATGTTTTTACGATAAACTTTGTCTTAAAATTGTATGCTCTGTGTTTTTTTTCTTTTTTCTTTAATCAGTATCAAGGAATGAAAGTTGCTCAGAGAGTGATATTATAATAAAGTGAATCATGTTTGAGAATTGTGGACTAGTCCTTTCATTAACTGAAGCCTGCCGGGGTGGCCGAGCGGTTCTAGGCGCTACAGTCTGGAACCGCGCGGCCGCTACGGTCGCAAGTTCGAATCCTGCCTCGGGCATGGATGTGTGTGGTGTCCTTAGATTGGTTAGGTTTAAGTAGTTCTACGTTCTAGGGGACTGATGACCTCAGATGTTAGCTCCCATAGTGCTCAGAGCCGTTTGAGCCATTAACTGAACCTTTCCTGTGCTAGCGCAAAGTTGGACTACAGTCGGTATGTTTTTAGCGTCCTCCTTTTACTCCAGTGATAGTGATGGTGGCGGTGGTGATGGTGGTGGTGATGGTGATGGTGGTGATGATGGTATTGGCTTCAGGGCGTTCAATGGCATGATCGTCTGGGCCCTGAAAGAACGTGAATACTTACTGAGGCGAACAAAGTGTTTCCTCATTAGCAGTATTCTTCATACTGTCCCATGGACACGCATTAGAGACTTGAAAGGCTATGTCACAATGACAACACAGTGGTTGTTAATCATTATATAGTAAAATTGATACTAAAAATAACCCACATTCAAGTGCACGTTAATGGCCTTTTCTCATGTGTTAGTAAAACTATAGTATAGTCTAGATGTAAAATGCAAAATAAAACGAGAATCATCGGGGGAAACTGCACTTTTATTCCTGGGTACTGAAGCGTGTCGTTTTGTAGGAAGAACATATTTTCATTAATGTTTCGAAAGAGCAAGTATCCTGCATATACGCGTTTATTATCTCTGTGTAAGGGAGGAGAAAAGATCTTAGAAGATTACTAGTTGTTCAGTTTAATGCAATAGCAATTGTATTCTGTGACCTCGTAGTGGAAATTTATCGACTAACAGCGATATTAAAATGACCTTTTGCTGAAACAAAAGTATAAGGCTCTTCTCTCTCTCTCTCTCTCTCTCTCTCTCTCTCTCTCTCTCTCTCTCTCTCTCTCCCTTTCTTTGTGAGATCGCGACTTCAGACTCACTCTTGATTTATTTTCTTCTGTAATTTGTCGTAGCTACCAGATGTGTTACGTAAGCCACAATGAAATTAACTGTTTGCTGAATTAGAGGAATTAAAACTGATATCTATTTAGAACTACTGTAATTATTTCACGGGTTCCCGGGTTCGATTCCCGGCGGGGTCAGGGATTTTCTCTGCCTCGTGATGGCTGGGTGTTGTGTGCTGTCCTTAGGTTAGTTAGGTTTAAGTAGTTCTAAGTTCTAGGGGACTTATGACCACAGCAGTTGAGTACCATAGTGCTCAGAGCCATTTGAACCATTTTGTAATTATTTCAAAGTTACCTACTCTAGGGCGGATAATTACATGACTTTCGGTACTTTTCAAATATTTTTCAGAATGGAAACGGCGGAGTGGGCAGATCGTTGTGAAGAGACCTAACGGCCGTAAGCGCATTGAGTTCAGTCATTAATTTGTCTTGCTCGTTGTAATCAGCGGCCCTGAGATTATATGCTGATTATTTTAATGTGTCTTTCATTCATTTCATGCAAGAGATGTTACGGATGATTCGGTCATTCGTCTCTGAACAATGATGCTGTCGATCTTTGCCTGTGTCAGACATTGGCCGTGGTTTTCATGATTAGATGGTGTTTGGAAAAGAAACCAGCTCAAGTGTCCCGTTTTCCATGTCATTTTACTGGGCTTGTATCTTGTTTTTCCGCGTGTTAACCCTGGGTGGAGCGCACTATCCACATCCCATTTTTCCCTACTATCTTAAATGCTGTGTTATCCTCTCATGCGATCATGGTTACCTTAGAAGTGTATGCAGTACTTTTTATTTAGTCCAACAGATCGTCTCGTCGACAAAATTTTTCAACGTTCATGTGAAATTCGATACAAAAAGACAGCGTGACACAGGAGAGCAGAAAGGATAGCGCGACATAGTACGTATGGCTTGCTGACCACTAATTTGAATAAAAACAGAGAAGGAGCCAGCCACTGTAAGAACATGTGGACGTTGGTTCACAATTCTATATATGGATATTACATTCCTTTAAAAAAAGGTCCTAGTTGCAGTTAAAAATATACATATACAGTGCCCTGATTATAAAAATTTATAACAGAATAACCGTTTGACATAATAAGATACATTTGATGCCGTTACATAGGTTAGTGTTACTAGCTGTGACCAATAGATGGCGCTAGTGCTCCATAACACTGTTAGGTCACGTTAGTTGCTGGTGAAATGGCGTCGAAGCAGGAGAAACCGCAACGTGTGCTTTGGTTTCACGAAACGAAACGCCCATCAGAGTTCAGCGTAAATTTCGGGCTTCTTATGGACGCAGCCCTCCTGACGTTAAATCAGTAAAGCGATGGTATGCAAAGTTTCACGAGCGGTGAAGATCGTCCTCGAAGTGGCAGGCCTCGTGTTAGTGATGCAACTGTTGATCGTGTTCGGTCTTCGTTTCACCGGAGTCCGTCTAAATGAACTCGTCAAGCATCACGTGAACTTCAAATACCGCAAGCAAGTGTGGTGAAGATTCTTCATGAAAGGCTTAGGTTGCATGCTTACAAAGTGCAAATAGTGCAGGCCTTGCAACCGAATGATTTGCTGACACGTGCTGAATTTGAAACTGAGATTCTCAACAGGATTGATGGCGCTAACGATTATTTAAATCGCTTATGCTTTATCGATGACGGCCACTCCCACCGGAGGTTAGAGTCCTCCCTGAGGCGTGGGTGTGTGTGTGTTGTTCTTAGCATAAGTTAGTTTAAGTATTGTATAAGTCTAGGGACCGATGACCTCAGGAGTTAGGTCCCTTAGGAATTCACACACATTTGAACATTTTACCGATGAATCCACCTTTCATGTTAGTGGAAGCGTAAATACGCATAATGTCCGTATATGGAGTTCAGAGTCTCCACATTCTATTGTACAGTTATAGCGAGACAGCGAAAAAGTGAATGTTTTGTGCGGCCTCATGCATGTCAAGGTTTTTGGACCGTTTTTCTTCCTGTAAAAATCAATTACCGCTAACATTTACTTAGATGTTTTGCAACAGTTCATTGCCCCATAGTTAGAAGAATATCAGCCATGAATAATTTTCCAGCAGGATGGAGCTCCCCCCTCCCCCCCTCTCACCCACTGGGCTTTGATAGTGCGTGATTTCCTGGATGAAACATTTCCGGATCGGTGGATTGGAAGGGACGGTCCAACACCCTGGCCACCCCACTCTCCAGACATTACGCCCTTTGACTTTTTTTCTGGGACTATATCAAGGACAGTGTCTTCGTCACGCCAGTTGCTGACGTCCACGAACTGAAGGCTAGGATACAAGCTGCTGAGGGTACTGTGACAGAACACATGTTACGAAACACCTGGCGGGAACTGGAATACCGCCTCGACATTCTCCGAGCTACCAAGGGAGCACACGTTGAGGTTTATTAATTTCAGTGGTCTTAAAAAAAACTAGTAACACTAACCTATGTAACGGCATCAAATGTGAATTATTATGTCAAATGATTATTCTGTAATCAATTGTTATAATGAGGCCAAGACTTTGTGCTCATCAAAATGGCTCCGAGCACTATGGTACTTAACATCTGAGGTCATCATTCCCCTAGAACTTAGAACTACTTAAACCTAACCAATCTAAGGACATCACACACATCCATGCCCGAGACAGGATTCGAACCTGCGACCGTAGCGGTCGCGCGGTTCCAGACTGAAGCGCCTAGAACCGCTCGGCCACCTCGGCCGGCTTGTGCTCACCCTGTATATTAAAAAATAACTGGAAAATTATAAAACTATGATTCACTTAATCATGGGTGATATGATTAGTGACTAAAGAAGTATAAACCAGCCAACATGTGATTCATTACGATAATCTACCCAGTAATTTCGACACGAGTCCGGTGAGCGTACTAAACCTTAAAACCTATTTCCACACTCTTCTCATTGCTATTTAAAACACTGGACAAATCGATATCAAGAAAATTTGCTGCCGCTTTAACAGAAGCTCCCACCGGAGCAGGTGCCTGTGTATGAAAGAAAATGGTTTGTTCTCAGCAGTGTTAAAGTCCCTTTATGTTAGTAGAATCAGAGCTCAGTGTCCTTATCTACACGAAGACGGGGCGCTAAGTCTTCAGATAGCTTCGTTTCCTTCTTCCTTCGGAAAAATATCAACAGATTTTCGAGCCTTACCTAGTAAAGCTGGCCTTTGAAGGTTACGCCATTGCCGCCAGCTTCCGCACAGCTGTCACGCATTGTATATTGTCGTAACAACACGTTCCCGGTTTCGTCCGTCCTCCTTTCTGGAAACACGTTGCTATTGTGAAAAACCGAACGGCACCTACACGAGAAACGACAGTCGAAACAGCAACTCGGATGAAGCTGCCATAAGGAGTACAAGAGAATAGGATAGTAATAAATTCGGAAATGGAGGATGAAATGCGAACTCATGACACTACGGCACACTTAATTTGTACGATGCAGTTCACTGACTCTGACTTAAAGGGAGAGCAGCTGTCTGCTCCACAGTTCTCTGTCTTGTTATACGTTGCCGTCTGAGTACGCATATCGCTTCAAGCGTAAGACATTCAAAGTCAAAGACGTCTAATACAGGACGGGTTCGTAGTGTGGGGAGTAGCGTACCGACTATCAAATGGTTCAAATGGCTCTGAGCACTATGGGACTCAACATCTTAGGTCATAAGTCCCCCAGAACTTAGAACTACTTATACCTAACTAACCTAAGGACATCACACACACCCACGCCCGAGGCAGGATTCGAACCTGCGACCGTAGCAGTCCCGCGGTTCCGGACTGCAGCGCCAGAACCACACGGCCACCGCGGCCGGCCGTACCGACTATCCACAAATCAACTTTTGCGATGAGTATTGTATCAGTTTTGACTACAGTGATTGCCGATTACGTTTAAGTCGTTTTGGAATTGCAAGCCATCCGTCAAAGTACCTTATCAACTGCATTCCAAAATACTAAGGTTTCCTTAATAGTGTGGGTCGGCATCGAATTTTTAAGGATCCCACCTGTTCTCAG
This sequence comes from Schistocerca nitens, assembly GCF_023898315.1. Taxonomy (NCBI): domain Eukaryota; kingdom Metazoa; phylum Arthropoda; class Insecta; order Orthoptera; family Acrididae; genus Schistocerca; species Schistocerca nitens. Next base: position 600,051,810 of record NC_064614.1, on the reverse strand, counting down.
GTACGCGGAATCTCAAATGACCACTGTATCCAACCGAGCGAGGTGGCGCAGTGGTTAGACACTGGACTCGCATTCGGGAGGACGACGGTTCAATCCCGCGTCCGGCCATCCTGATTTAGGTTTTCCGTGATTTCCCTAAATCGCTCCAGGCAAATGCCGGGATGGTTCCTTTCAAAGGGCACGGCCGACTTCCTTCCCTAATCCGATGAGACCGATGACCTCGCTGTCTGGTCTCCTTCCCCAAAACCAACCAACCAACCAACCACTGTATCCCAGAGAGGTACGACACATTCCTGGATAGTAATATCAACAGAAAAACTGCGGAGAGGAAGATTTCTCAGTAAGTTAGATGTCGCCTCTCGCATGTGGGTTCACCAACGTAACACGTCGCACGCTTTATACGTCTGAGATCTCGTCGCTCAGCGATGTTCTTGTGGCAGCCGACTACTCAGGAACACATTCAACGAATATCTGATTTGGTACTACGACCGACGTTTGGAAGCATTTATGATTTATGTAAAAAATGTAAAGCTACTTAATTTCTCTGCCTTTAATAATATATTTTTAACCTTGTAAATCAAATATGATCTAATTTTCAGCGATTTCTGATGATCCGCACATGGAGTTGTAAGTTTCAGAAACAGATGCGTTGGTTATTAGTGTTCAATCTGCAACAGAGTCAGAGATTTTCAGTAGTTTTATATTTTTGCATTCTTACATCTGGTGCTTATTGTGCGCGGAAGGCAGTTTGCATGCAAACTAAGTGCTCGTATTTACTTATTTACATCCAGACAATTTATCCCCTGCTAATAACTATCTATAAAAAAATAATCCGCATTGTTACGTAAGATTATGTATTTTCAGTCTAATCGGAAACATTCCTTTTTTTGCATAACTGTTGCCCTAGTTTTCGAGGAATTTAAGTACTTCCCGCGAAATCTGCTGCTGACGCGAATAGCTGCCTCCAGTTCATGAAGTGGAAGCAATTGCAGAGGTGCTGAGCTTTTTCTCCTCTCTTTTTTTGTCGTCACCCGACAGCTGAGTGGTTGGCGTCGCTTGCAGCTGTGAAGGCAGCTGCCTGACCGCAATATTTATACCTGAGCTGCGGCAGCTGGCAGCGCGCCGCACAACACACAGCTGCCTGGACCCGTATGGTGGTCCGTGGGACCGTGGCGCCTCTCTTCGCGATTTCGCACAGGCAGTTCCGATCCGGTGATTACTGTAAACTTTGTGTTACCTCAACAAAACCAGAATTCGTCTTAGCGTTCATTCACATAGGCGCTTCCGAATTGTAACTTCTACATCTTACGATAAACGAGTTTAAAGAAGCGCGGGGCAGACGTACGGATATTGCGGCATAACATTTTAAGTAAGAACTAAAATGTAAGTATCAGTTGTGAGAGTAGCTCTGAAGTTTCAGGAAAAAATGGTTCAAATGGCTCTGAGCACTATGGGACTTAACTTCTGAGGTCATCAGTTCCCTAGAACTTAGAACTACTTAAACCTAACTAACCTAAGGACATCACACACATCCATGCCCGAGGCAGGATTCGGACCTGCGACCGTAGCGGTCGCGCGGTTCCAGACTGTAGCGCCTAGAACCGCTCGGCTACTCCGGCCGGCCATCATATAACAGCGTAGTCGATATGAAGGTACACAAAAGGAAATGCTTTCCAAGCGCGCGCGCGCGCGTGCGCGCGTGCGTGCGTGTGTGTGTGTGTGTGTGTGTGTGTGTATGTATGTATGTGTGTGTGTGTGTGTGTATGCGCTAGAGAGAGAGAGAGAGAGAGAGAGAGAGAGAGAGAGAGACAGGTGTGTGTCACAGAGGAAGAGAGAGAGGGGGAAAAAAGAGAGGTGCGTGTCAGAGAGAGAGAGAGAGAGAGAGAGAGAGGGAGAGGGAGGGTGGGAGGGGTGGGATGGAGGGAGGGAGGGAGAGGGGGAGAGGGAGGAGAGAGGGATAGAAAGAAAGAGGGAGAGGGAGGAGGAAGGACGGGAGAGGGAGAGTCCGAGAAAGCGTCATTCACTGAGGTGACTAAAGTCATAGGATACCTCCAAGTATCGTGTCGGATCTTCTTTTGCCCAGCTTGTTGCGCCTCGGCGGGGCGTGGACACACGTACTCATAGGAAGTCTTCTGCAGAAATATTGGGTTATACTGCCTCTGTAGCCCTCAATAATTGCGAAAGTGTTGGCAGTGTAATATTTTGGGCACGAAATGACCTCTCAATTATGTCCCATAAAGATTCGATGTGATTCATGCTGGCGACCTCTGTGGCCAGATAATTTGTTCGAATTGCCTAGAATGTTGTTCAAATCAATCACGAACAATTGCGGCCTCGAGACATGGTGCATTGCCATCCATACAAAAATGTCTGCAAATGGTCTCCAGGTAGCCGAACATGACCATTTCCAGTCAATGATCGGTTCACTTGGACCAAAGGACCCATTTCACTCCACGTAAACACAGCTCACTCCATTATGGAGCCACCACCAGCTTGCACAGTGCCTTCTTGGCAATTTGTGTCCATGGCTTCGCGGGAATGCGCCACGCTCGAGTGCTACCATCAGCTCTTACCAACTGAAATCGGGGCTGATCCGACCAGGCCACGGTATTCCAGTCGTCTAGGGTCCAACAGGTATGGCCACGAGCCCAGGAGAGACGCCTTTCACGCTTGTCTGTTGGAATTGACAATGCCAACTCTACGCAAACGCCGCTGCTCTCGGTCGGTAAGTGAAGGCCGTCGGCCTCTGCGTTGTCGGTGGTGAGAGATAATGCCTGAAATTTGGTATTCTCGGCACACTCTCGACACTGTGAATCTCTAAATATTGAATTCCCTAATGCTTTCCGAAATGGAATGTCTCATGCGTCTAGCTCCAACTGCCAGTCCGTGTTCAGAGTCTGTTAATTCCAGTCGTGTGGCCATAATCACGTCGGAAACCTTCTCATATGAGTTACAAGAGTACAAATGACAACTCCGCCAATGCACTGCCCGTTTATACCTTATGCACGCGATAATAGCGCCATCTGCATACATGCATATAGCTAACCCATGACTTTTGTCACCTCTGTGTATGTAAGCTCAACGGACAAAGTATTCGTCGCCCTCTTAAAAGAGCACGCTACTCAGTACGGAGCACTACAGATCGACAAAACTCGTCATCCCAAGGCTGATATAAGGCATGTCAGTGAAGTAGTATACTGTATATGTGTCGATCGGTTGCGTAAAATCAGTGCAAGAAGATGGTTCGACGTGGAGACGTGGCAGAATGGCGGAGAGGAGATATCGTGTTTGGCCGTGCCCATGACCATAACGTGAATAAGCTGTCCAATTTGCAGATCTATAAACGTGAGCTGCCGGACATTTCTGCAGGGAGTGCTGTAGCACTCGCGGCCATATAACGCGGCGCAAGAACAGCTGTCGTAAGAAGGTCCTAACTAACACGGACCAGAGACGAGTGTCACACACTGTCAATCGCAACCGATCTCGAACCCGGCAGGGATTCCTATTGTACGTGAATGTAGAGACTATCTCAACCAGGGAACTGCGTTCAATGGATAATTTGGAGTTGGGTAACTCCCAAAGGGCCATTTCTCGCAGCTGCATGTAAAGCATTACGTTTTCAATGAGCCAAACAACAGAGAAAATTGACAGGAGCTGACGGCAGTCTTATAGTATGGTCCAAAGAGTGTCTTTTAAAATGATGGAAACCATCAAGTGCACATGCGCGACCCAATGATGAGTCAACTCGCTGTGTGTGGACTGTGTACTTCAGGACAGAAGTAGTTTTGTGGTTTTCTGGGGAGTGTTTTTCGTAACATGAGCTGCCCCTACTTATTCAGTTTACCGTAAACTTGACTGAGGACGTTTATTTCAAAATTCTCGCTGACAAGTTGTTGCCATTTCTTCAGCGAGGGAAGTTTAATCAGTAAGGTTCCCTATATATATAGCATGGAGGAGGCTACTCACCAACTACAGAGCCTCTACAGTATTGCGGCAAAAACCGGCTTGACGGTCAACATACAGAATACTGAGTTCATCGCCAACAGCAAGGAGGCTGCTTCGACAATCCCACTAGCAAACAATACTATCTGCAAAGTTCCTGCAGTGAGGTACTTGGGAGAATGGATCTCAACAAGCGAGAGCGAAACCTTGACCATAAACGCCAGGTGCACCAAGTAAGAGAGGGCCTATTAATCCTGTAAGAACATCTGTACCTCCAAGTACCTATCCAAGAACATAAAGCTGAAGCACTACAACTCGTTAGTAAAACCCTCTGCACTCTGTGCCTCTGAGTACCTCTTGATGAATTGAAAGGGTCCACTCAGGAAACTAGAACTTAAAGAGAGGACGATCCTGAGGAGAATACTAGAACCCACAAGAGAGGAAGACGGTACCTACAGAATCAGGCACAACAACGATCTCTACGAACATCAAGAGGACATAGTCACATGTATGAAGAAAAGGGATTGACCTTCTATGGGCACATGACTCGCCTGAATCACTCCAGGCCCACCAACAGGATCCTCACAGTGACAAGTAGGAGAAAAGCGTCCAAAGCCAAGTGGATCACCTCTGTTAAATCAGACTTAGAGGAACTGCAGATCCCATTAAAGACAACCGAGAACCGAACTCAGTACCGACAGGCCATCCCGCAGGGAGTCTTCCCACAAGCAGGAAGTGTACAGGCAACACCAGACTTAAGTGTGCAGATGAGGGGAAGCAGGCTCACAGCCACAAGATGAAGGCATACCGGACCAAGGAAAAGCAGAAGACCCTAGCTGAAAGTTAAGACGAGCCCCGTAGTCCCTAGTAGGCTGAAACGAATTGAATATTATATAGGGAACTTGAGCAACAACTTGTCAGCGAGAATCTGTTGTCCCAGGTCGGGTCCTGTGCTTGCAACCGACTGTTCAATGCTGATGTGACTTCATCATCGGTGTTGAAACGCTGATCTCCGAAACGACCTTTGAGTTGGGGGAACATGTGAAAATCACTTGGAGCAAGATCTGGTGAGAATGGAGGATGCGGGAACATTTCTCAGTTCAATCTTCCGAGCTCCGTCTAGGACTTTCGAGCTGCAGAGAGCCAAGTATTATCATGAAGGAAGAGAACTTCGTGACACAAAAGTCCACGACTCTTCTTTTGATGGCAACTCGCAGATTCCTCAACACATTACAGTACCTTTCAGCATTCATTGTTGTGCTGCGAGGCAGGTAGTGAACGTGTAACACTCCCCGACAGTCCCAAAAGATGGTTGCCATAACTTTCCCTGACAAAAGTGTGACCTTCGCCTTTTTTGGGGGCCCATTCGTCAGGTTTCTCCCACCTCTGACGTTCTGTCTCAGGAGTCGAATGATTAACCCAAGTTTCATCCCAATTTGAATGCTCATACTGACGTCTTCAAAGACGGAGGTTAAGCCATGATACGTATCGACAGCGGACAGTTGTGCTGCTGCAAAAAAAGAACGACAAAACGCAGCTCACAAGCAAACATACTCTGCAATGGTGCCTCCATGCTAACTGGCAACAAGCTGGCAAGGCACTACGTTACGCATCGTGAGCCGGTGTGAGTGTTGTCAACACTATACCAGCCTTAATAGTCAGCCCTCATATGTCATGGGCACAGTTTATTTTGCAGAAAAATAAAATAGGGAAACTTACTTACTGGATGATCTCTTGATGACTGTGGTCTTGACATCCCCATCAACCAAAATGATATCAGCCGTGTTCAGAGGGCTGCACGCGTGCTCCAGTTTAACTTATGGTCAGGTACCCCAACAAGCCCCGATGCGCCTACTCAATCATTCTATCGTAATTACATAGAAAATGTCTTGAACTATTTGGAACGGCGGGTGAAGCACTGGAATTTGTAGCGTCAGAACGATATGGCGCACTTGAGGAAGCATGAAGACTGACTCTGTAGCCGAACTGAGTCCATAGTCACAGCAAGACATGGTGTCACGCACTGTTACCGTCATGATTCCTGGTAGTGACTAAATATTTTTCTGTATGCTTAAGTAGCTAGAATAAGGGAGAACGAGCTAGAACTCGAGCAGCTTAATGTTACGCCATCACTATAATATTACATTGATTATCTATGATTAAATCTTCTCAGCTTGTTAGAATTAAAGAGAGTGACGTATAAACATTGGTGTTACACGGTAAACTGAGCCATCAAGTACGAAAATTTTCGCTGAGATGGCTCAGTCAAAGCGAATATGAAGCTGAACACATACTACACGAAGGCACAAGGCAACCACACATCAGAGATAATCTTACGTTAAATCTCTACAGTAAAACAGGCTGTATAACGTCATTACACGCTACCAAAGGACATACCTGTAGGTCAACGAGACGCGTCCATCCGGTACAACGTAGTAGTTTCAATACTCATTATTACTTGCACTTTCTCCTGTAAGTTTTGCAGGAATCAATTCAGTCGCAGGGACTGGCATCTGGATGTGAAGCTATGTTCTGTCGTACGTCACTGATACACAGAGTGACACGCAATAAGCACATAAAGAAGTTGCGGACAGGAACGAATTGCTGGAGACACGATCTCAGATGAAATCACAAGCCACTAGCCACGAATATCACAAGCTTTACAACGCCAGCAACGTTACGGCAACGAGACTTTACGAGCACTTTTTAACAGCACAGACTGAATGTGCTGCTCTTGGTGAAACCGTGAGCGCTGCGAATTCAAGGGCCACAAAAACTCGTCGAGTGACAAATAAGTTCTGGCCGCCCTCTTGAAATGCAGCGCTGCAAATTAGGCCTGACGTCTCGCATCTGTTGAAGCTTTGTGGAACAATTTTTCAAGACGACACCTCATAATTTTCATCTCTTTTCGTTCCCGTGTCTCATTAGTTTACGCCAAAAGCTTGATTACCTTTTCAGTAGTTTAAAGAAGAGAGACGCGGTAATTAAGAAACTAGGACAGTATGTTTACAGCAACGTATGTACGAGAAAATTTTTACTTTAAATAAACCAGGTAAAGAAAGGATGAATAAAATAATAAGGTGAATTTGAGGCATGGAATCTCACAACAGTCTTAACATGTATACGATGGGCATACTCTCTTAAAACGTAAACATAAATTTTGTGTGAGTCACAGCGAAACGTAATACGTAATTTCCTTCTACTCTATCCTTTTTGCTTCCAGAATTCAAGCAGGGCACGTCGAGTCAACAATGCAATTATGTGATTACGAAAATGTTACAAATTAATGCACAACACAATCACGAACTATCGAGAAGATTACTTTATCAACAGCAAACTAAAAATCACTGTTACGAAATGCATGTACATGAGCCACTAAATTCCCAGACCGGCTACCACGTTTCATATCAACAATAAACCTCAATGCGAACATTTATAGCATATTAATTATATTAAAAAATCACCCATCTTCACCAGGCAGGAGGAAAACAGTGGCTCCGAAACGAAACAAGGACGTTGATGACGGGTCATTAGAGACGAAGATCAAGGAAATCACCTGTATCCATTCTAAAGAACCATCAGCATCGCCTTCAGCCATCACCAGAATGTTACCAGAGTGCCACATGGTTTGGTGGCTGCGAAAACAGTGTGGCCAAAGTGACTGCCTACGGACGCAGGCCATACTCGTCGCGCCAGAACGGTACCGAAGTAGTAGGATTACAGCAGCTGAAAAACCCCCTTTTTATAAAAATGACAGTGCTGGAAAACCTCTACGTTATTTGATTTTGAAACAGCTGAGCAAAACTGAACGTACTCAGACATTTCTCTCTTTACTTATTCTGATCATCACTAAACTGACACTTTTTTTTTTTTTTTTTTTTTTTTTAGCGCAACGCAGTCTGACTTTCAATAATCCCTACAAGAGAATGGCCCTGACTAACAATAAAACCTATACCTTTCATGAATTACTTACCTCACAAAAATCTTCGTTACTCAAACTACTGCAATGCAGCGAGCGCCAATACTGTCAGCTTAATAAAAGATTCTAAATACTGAAGGCACTAACTACTGATAGGCATAGTTAGCAAATGAAAGATTTTGATGGAGAACAAACAATGTATTTACCTTAATAGTGTTCAAAAGTTAGTTCATGACATCCATCTTACAAATTTCCTTTTCATGACGGACACACGTCCATATCGTCCTCTCTCAAAATTCTGCCATCTCTCTCCGCACAGCCACCACTTCTGGCGGCTCACCTCCAACTGCGCAACGATACGCGATGTTCACGTCCAACTGCCCAACACTACAATAGCAAATATTTCAGCAATGCCAACCAGCCACAGATTGCAGACAGCACAGTCAGTGATTTTCATACCGAGCGCTACGTGGCGTTACCAACATAAAAACCTAAAGAGCCTACTTACACAGTACTCTAAATTCCCAACTGTCATGCTCCTATTCTGGGCTTACAATACAAACGCTTTATTCCTCTGATCGATTGCTGCTCTGATAATCACGCTCAAGCTCACGTTTCGCGGGCTCTTTTGTAACCTGGACTGGCAGGTAGATAACTCTTTTCTGTGTTTTTACTTTTAAGACTGGTCGATGTGGAAATATTTGATTAGCGTTACTTGTTCTGTAATAGTTCTGTGCAGTTCAAATAAAGGTTCTGTACTGTGGCACATATGAACAATGCTTCTAGACACTAGAACTCCCACACTATTGGTTCAAATACAATAATCCATACTTATTATAAAAACGTATGTATGCTTGTATGTGCGTGTGCATGGGTGTGTATATGTATGTCCCACATCTCCTCCACCGAGCGAGGTGGCGCAGTGATAGCACAGTGGACTCGCATTCAGAAGGCCGAAGGTTCAAACCCGCGTCCGGCCATCCTGATTCAGGTTTTCCGTGATATCCTTAAAATTGCTTCAGGCAAATGCTTGGGGGTTCCTTCGAAAGGGCACGGCAGATTTCCTTCCCTAACCGAGCTTGTGCTCTGTCTCTAATGACCTCGTTATCGACGGGACGTTAAACACTAATCTCCTCCTCCATCTCCTGCTAAATCAGTGGACCGATTTCAACTGAACTTGGTTCACATGTTACTTACTGTCAGGCAACAATCGGTTTGGCGATAAGAACCACCTACCGGTCAAAGAATGCAGAAAAAGTACCACTTGAGGTATGACGTTATAATTTATTACTTCTTTACTACTTACTTCACTGGCGATATATTTTGCAGACAGAATGCGCATCTACCAGTGAATGTAAGTATAAAATTATATCATTGTACGACACATAGCTTAGCAGATATGACGTCATAAACAGTGAGATGCATGAAAATCTGCCGCATCATGCATGACGTTTAAATTTATTACATTTTTGGTAGTTCCTCTATTAGCAATTAATTTCGCAGACAGTACCCATTATGGCGCTGAATATACCTACAATTTTATATCGTCTTATGAGCCATACCTCAAGGGATATGGCGTCATAAACATTAAACAGAACGGCAGGCACTGCATGGCACGGGCGTGGACGCACAGCTATTGGTAAATAATTGGGCAACGCCGGGTTTCTCCACTAGCATTCAAACACACGAACATTATACCTGTATATAATGCAGTTGTAATGAAACTTGACACTATTCAATAGCCTAATGCGTAGAGTACTGGCGTTCGAAAGTGTGAAAGTGAGTCAGACCCAGATAAAATCTACGCTCCTAATGGTCAGTGGCTGGTACAGTCACACTCAGAGGTACGTTTAACTCGGCAACGACTGGCTGGTGTCCAGTGTGGAGGTGCGACATTCCTGCTCGGATGGTCAAGAAATTCCAGCCAGCTACGCGCTGTCGGTACATACGGCAAAGCGTCGAGAGGTTTCCTCAAGTATTACGTGTCAGCTGCTTCAACAGCTATATAAAGACGAGGAAATGAGTAACTGGGCCTTTCGTATCTGAGGTAGTTAGGGAAAGTATTGTCGGTATGTAGGAATTTGGTCGCTCGGCGCGGTCGCTCGTACTGCAGAAGCAACTGGCGTCTCAAACTGCTAAAATGTCAGTAAGGAGAAATCAAGGGGAGAGTGAAGAAGTCTATCATGTTCGCCAAACAGCAGAAAGAACTAAATCGACTGCTGCGGAACAGAATCGAGACATTTCAGATGCCAGGATCGAGGATCTCTTCATACGAGCAGAAACCTAGATCTTGGAGAACTGATGGCATTTTAATCCAGGATACATTCAGAGGAACACACTTGTGTTTCAGAAGAATGTGTGCTGCCGGTTGTTCGATTTCTTTCATCCAGATGCCTGTCATTAATGTCACGCACGATATCAGCCACGTACCCATTGCAAAAACAAAAAGAAGTATCAGCGCTAAAATGGCCCCCACAGTCTCCAGACTTAAATTCAACCAACAACTTTTGGGCATTGATGATTCGAGATTAAGGCCTGCAATAATACGAAACTGGAGAGTGCAAACCATATTTTTTTTTTTTTCCATGTGCGAGAGTATTAGCTGACGTCAGCTACGGCATATTTGTAGCTCCCTCATCTACTCCTGTCCTCGAAGATACAACAGAAGTATTGGGCAGTGAGGGACAGTGGACTCCGTAAAAAAAGGTAAAAGGAGCACGTTTTATGTTAAATGTCATCATCCATATTCTTATTTTTTAAATGTTTGTTCACAAAAGAACGTAGAGACTCACACATCTCTCAAGTTTTGTCTGCTCTGGACAATGAGAATTAGTGATCTACGTATGAAGAGGAAAGAGGGAGTAATTAATTTGGTTTTTTCATATTCCATGAGATTTTTATTTTAGTCATCCAAAAACATTTTTTTCTAGTTTGCCTTTACGATCATGTTTCAATACACCTTTCGACAGTAAGGCCAAAACTGCTCGTTGAACGGTCAAAATGGTTCAAATGGCTCTGAGCACTATGGGACTCAACTGCTGAGGTCATTAGTCCCCTAGAACTTAGAACTAGTTAAACCTAACTAACCTAAGGACATCACAAACATCCATGCCCTAGGCAGGATTCTAACCTGCGACCGTAGCGGTCTTGCGGTTCCAGACTGCAGCGCCTTTAACCGCACGGCCACTTCGGCCGGCTTGAACGGTCATTTACGCTTTATAATTACATGTTTTATCGCAATATAACCAAACCAACAAGTTTATCGACCCCATCTAACTAGCGCAAGCTTCTTAAAAATTATTTATTATAGAACTCTTAGTAGTTACTAGTACAATGCCCTCCCATGTCCAAATGGCATTAAATTTTTCAAAAAAGTTTATGTATAATAAACACGAGTTTACATCTAATAAATATGTTATCGTATGAATATTTCAACCTCCATATATCATTTTCTGATAAAAATATACGAATGAAAACGAATCTTACGTCGACCTTTGTTTTATACATATTACGTGAGCAGACAATATGGAAACAAATAATTCTATTAGTTATTGCTTTACCCCTACCCTGCAAAAGATGTTCAGTATGTAGGCTGTGAACAGCATATATTAAGTGTTAATCTTTTTCTCTTTGCAACAGACGTACGTTGAAATTCCTATAGCCACACAGACAGATGTTTTTGTCTTAAAGCAGTTCTAGATATGTAAAAACTTGTTACTTGGCAATGTGTCATAGACGCAGGGGTTCATTGAACAAAAATAAATATGTGATAAAAAATATCATCAAAATATGTAAAAAAAAAAATACTACAGCGGGCTCGCTGTTCTGCTTTGAAACTGATTTTAAGTAAGCATACGTCGTTGCTACTGTCGTTTTTCTATGAAAGAGGACCTTAAAAATAACAACATTTAGCTAGCAGATTAAAAATGCGAGAAGAATCGTCATTGCCTCCACGCCAAATCTATCGTAAAGGCTACTTTGAACGCGACTGCATATCGACGGGTCGGAAATGGTCTTTGTAGTTTTCCACGCCCCTGTAGGCAAACACTCAACTTGCTTCACATGCTGGCCTCAGAAACAGAGTACATAAACAACTGAAACCAATAAAAAAGCGAACAAAGTTTACATGATACGCATAACGGCAGTGTACACACGTATTTGAGATTAGGGTTACTCTGTGAAACAGAAATATTACAGAATTCAGAATCAACAGGGTCTGTAAAGGGACAATAACACAAAAAAGTAAATTAAGTAGCTAAGAGCGTGATTACAATAACAGCATTTAAAATTGATTACGATACAATAAAACTGATGTATATGAACATTCACAGTCCTGAAACCAGTACACAGCGTGTGATAGATGGTACTTTCGCTGTATACTGTAAATACCTTACATGGAAAGTGTGGAACATTTGTATGCATACGTTTATTGAAAACTACTTTAATGAGGCACAAGGTAAAAGAAGCATGGCTTCGCACTTATATGACATGCTGAATGTCATATTGACACGAAAATTCTCAATATGCCAGGGACGGAAAGTTTGCAATAACTGTGTATTCAAAGATGTTCAAAACTATTCGGGCACCTACTAGTGGACATTAATATGGCCTTCATGTCAGCTTGAATTCTGCTTGGGACACTTCCAGTGAGATGCCTGAATACCTGTGGAGAAAATGTAACCGATTTACCTCAGGAGTCGAAACCAGAGAAGGCAGTGATGTTGGGGGCTTGGGTCTGAAGGGAAGTCGACGTTCTGACTCATCCCACAGGAGTTCCATTGGGTTCAGGTGGAGACATTGGGCAGGGCAATCCATTTCAGGAATTTTATTCTCTACTGACCGTGGCCTCACAGTCTCTGCTTTATGACAGGGTGCATCGTCATCCTGATGCAAACAGTCATAGTCTCCCGTACTGTACAATGTTGTAAAACGTGTTCACATACATCCAAATGTAGCATTTTCTTAAGGGAAATAAGGGAATCAAATCTTAACTGTGCAGAACACACCACATCCTTCATGCTTCACTGTTGATATTACAAAACTCAAACCTTTCCATCGGATTGCGACAAAGTACAGCGCCACTCATGAAGCGTTTCCAGTTACCCACTGTCCGGTGCCATCGCTCTTAGCACCACCCCGAGCGTCGCTTAGCCTATGGAAAAAACACGATCGTGTGAAACCCAGCTCACGCTATTCGTCCACGAGACTCAGAGGGCCATAGACACGGGATCCCAGGTAGATGACGTGTTTCTTGACTTCCGCAAGGCGTTTGATACTGTTCCCCACAGTCATTTAATGAATAAAGTAAGAGCATATGGACAATCAAACTAATTGTGTGACTGGATTGAAGAGTTCCTAGATAACAGAACGCAGCATGTCTTTCTCAATGGAGAGAAGTCTTCCGAAGTAAGAGTGATTTCAGGTGTGCCGCAGGGCAGTGTCGTAGACTGTTGCTATTCCAAGTATGTATAAATGACCTTGTGGATAACATAGGAAGTTCACTGAGGCTTTCTGCGGATGATGCTGTAGTGTATCGAGAGGTTCTAACAATAGAAAATTGTACTGAAATGCAGGAGGATCTGCAACGAATTGACGCCTCGTGCAGGGAATGGCAATTGAATCTCAATGTAGACAAGTGTAATGTGCTGCGAATAAACAGAAGGAAAGATCCTTTATCATTTATCTACAATATAGCACGTCAGCAACTGGAAGGAGTTAATTCCATAAATTATTGGGAGTAGGCATTAGGAGTGATTTAAAATGGAATGACCATATAAAATTAATCGTCGGTAAAGCAGATGCCAGACTGAGATTTATCGGGAGAATCCTAAGGAAGTGCAGACCGAAAACAAAGGAAGTAGGTTACAGTACACTTGTTCGCCCACTGTTTGAATACTGCTCACCGGTCTGGGATCCGTACCAAAAAATGTTCAAATGTGTATGAAATCTTATGGGACTTAACTGCTATGATCATAAGTCGTTAAGCTTGCACACTACTTAACCTAAATTATCCTAAGGACAAAAACACACACCCAGGTCCGAGGGAGGACTTGAACCTCCGCCGGGACCAGCCGCATGGCCCGTACCAGATAGGGTTGATAGAAGAGATTGAGAAGATCCAACGGAGAGCAGCGCGCTTCGTTACAGGATCATTTAGTAATCGCGAAAGCGTTACGGATATGATAGATAAACTCCAGTGGTAGACTCTGCAAGAGAGACGCTCAGTATCTCGGTACGGGATTTTGTTGAAGTTTCGGGAACATACCTTCACCGAGGAGTCAAGCAGTATATACATTGACTGGTCACTTCCTCATTACATACGGGCCGGCCTCTGTGACCGAGCAGTTCTAGGCGCTTCAGTCTAGAACCGCGCTGCTGCTACGGTCGCAGGTTCGAATCCTGCCTCGGGCATGGATCTGTGTGATGTCCTTAGGTTAGCTTGGTTTAAGTAGTTATAAGTCTAGGGGACTGATGACCTCAGATGTTAAGTCCCATAGTGCTCAAAGCCATTTGAACCATTACACACGGGTGTTTGGGTACTTCTGATCAGGTAGTGTATTCCTCACCCTGAAACAGGGAGCCCGCTATAGTCAAATTTCCAGACGGACTGCAACTATGTGACAGGCCGGTCTTACCCAACCGCCCTCTAAGCTTCAACTCTGCCAGTACCTCTCTCCAACTTTCCAAACCTGGCAGAAGCTCTTCTGCGTTCCTTGATGAACTGACACTGCTGGATAAAGCATATCTCGGAGAAATATCTTAACCATACCTTATAGTTGTTTCTGGAAATCACTTGTCACTCTCCTGTGTAATATGAGCTGTTCTGAAGTTTCCTGACAGATTAAAACTGTGTGCCAGACCACGAACCCTTGCAGATGTTTAGGTCTTCTGCAACATTTTTAAAACAGGGGATAGCTGCTAACAGAACTGCGGCTGTGAAGTTGATCGTGGGTTGTTTCTGAGTACATCAGTCAGTGAGATTATACTCTGCGAAAGGTGGGGGTTGGGTTCAAGTCTCACTCAGGGCCACAGTTTCACAGCTTTATCCAGTCAGGAGGTTTTAGTATGTATTGTATTTCCGCTCAGCGGCAGTCACACATTGACTGCAAAAGCGCGAACAGAAAGTAAGGCGTTTTACCAAGTGATAAATTGACAGTAGCATAACGCGAGTGATGGAAAGGGATAGGAAGATAAATAACTGGGTCAGAGTGGAGACTGTAACTGACAGCGATAAAAACTGAATCGCAGACTTTAGACATTTGCCTACATGAAATTATTTAAAAACAGTCTTGATCGCGGCTCATATTAACTTCTGACCGGTTTCAGCCTTCTAACTACGGGCCTTCATCAGAGTTTACATTGTAATAACAGAAGTAAAAGTGCCGTATTACATAGAGAAGCCAATGATGTCAAACTACAATCTATAACGATGCATCATTACCCATCTGGATGACGGCGATGGCTCCTGACCCGCTGTGGAGGTCTCAGTCACTGTATCTGATACTGATGGCTAAGCAACCACGATTTACGTAGGGTAGAGGGAGGGCCCTCCAGGGACTAACGCATCGCCGTCAGCCAAAGGCGAACGACTCACATATGGCGTTGAGTTTTAATTTTTAAATTCTTATCTTTTAAATTTAACTAATCAAGAAACGAGTTTGTATTCATTTATAGTTCATAATCTGTGCTACAGCCCGTGTGGGGTTGCTAGTCCCCCATCGGGCGCCTCCCCGGGTGGCGGATTGGGGAATGCTCTCCAGATATGGGGGGTACCGGGGAAATAAAATACCCGGGGTGGACCAAAACTAGCACGTGTAGGGAAGACTCGTTAAGCCATGGTGAAGGCAAATCCCTAGGGGTAGAGTACCCCAAAATCAAGACTCCTGGTCCTCCAGGTTGGGGGTTGTGCAGAGGGCTACCAACCCACTCATGTAAAACAATGGCCGGTCAGGACACTCAAGGTATGCCTCGGAAACAGGATAGAATTTACTGGAACAGAAATTGGCAAAGTTACAAGGATTTCTCTTTTGGTTCGTGGAATGTCAGAAGTCTATACCGCCCAGGAAGCGCACAAATACTAATAAACGAACTAGGAAAATACAAGGTACAACTGGTAGCGCTCCAAGAAATAAGATGGCAGGGAACGGGATCAATGAAAATAGGAGACGGGACAATAATGTATGGAGACTGCGGTCAGCGCCATGAATTTGGAACGGGCTTTTACATTCATAAAACAGCAATTGACACAATAAAGGAATTCAAATCAATTAATAACCGAATATCACACATTACAGTTCAGGCTCAGTGGTTTGATATTACATTTATAAATGTTCATGCACCCACAGAAGATAAGGAAGATGACGTGAAAGAAGAATTTTATAGTCAACTGGAACAGACATATAATTCAATAAGTAGACATAACGTAACAATAGTGTTAGGAGACTTTAATGCCAAAGTAGGAAAAGAAGAAATCTACAAACCAACCATTGGGAATTACAGCTTATATGATGAAAGTTCAGAGAATGGTGTGCGACTCATAAACTTTGCAATGGCAGATGGTCTCACATTAAGCAGCACAAAATTCCAACACAAACGCATTCATTTAGGGACATGGATATCACCAGATGGAAAAGTAGTGAACCAGATTGACCATGTCGCCATCCAAAGACGATTTCAAAACAGTATTAAAGACGTTAGAACTTTTAGGGGAGCAGATTGTGAGACAGACCATATGTTAATCATAGCTCAAATGAAAATAAAGCTAAAAAAGAAACAAAGTACAAATAGGGTTGAAATTAAAAGGTACGATGTAGAAAACCTGGCAGAAGAAAAAATAAAAGAAAACTTTAGGAAGGAAATAGAAATTAACCTATCGGAATCTAGACTGACACATAGTGACCAGCAAGACGTGGAAAGCAGATGGAGACACCTCAGAAACAGTATTCAAGATGTAGCTTCCAAAACTATAGGTAAAAGAAAACGAACTAACAAAATCTGGTTTAATATAAAGTGCCAAGAAAGAGTACTGGAGAGGCAAAATGCGAGGAAGGCATGGTTACAAGACATGGACAATATTACACTAAAGGAGAGATACTATAAAATCCGCAAGGAAACACAACGAACTCTAAGACAAGAGAAGAGAAAACACTACAACAACATGGTAAGAGAAGCGGAGGATGATTTCAAGCATCACAGAGCAAGGCAGATGTACCAGAATATAAAAAAGTCCTTGGGAAAATTCACTAAAAGGGAACAGTTTATAAAGGACCATAATGGGAAAATACTTACAAACAAGAATGACATACAAGAAACATGGAAGACATACTTTACACAGTTGCTCAACTGCAATGATCCACAATATTACTTTACATTTGAAGAACCAGATACAGTTGATATACAAGTCAACACACCAACAGTAAATGAAATAAGACAAACAATAAAGAAATTAAAGAACAACAAGGCCTGTGGGGAAGACCAGGTATATGCTGAGCTTTTAAAAAATGGAGGACCACAATTGGAAATAGAACTACATTCCTTAATTGAAACAATTTGGGAGACAGAAAACATACCGGCCGATTGGAAAACTGCAATTATATGCCCCATCTTTAAGAAGAATGATCCCCTTGTCTGTGATAACTACAGAGGAATTGCCCTACTCGATGTCACGTATAAAATTTCGTCGATGTGTATACTACACAGACTGATTCCCATAACCGAAGAACTGATTGGGGACTACCAATGTGGTTTCCGCACTAACAGATCCACTTTGGATCACTTATTCACATTGAGACAAATAAATGAGAAGGCATGGGAATTTAATGTAGATATCCATATTCTATTTATAGACTTCAAGAAGGCCTATGATAGCATACACCGACAGACACTCTTAAACACCATGAGAGAATTTGAAATACCATTAAAATTAATCAAATTAGTTAAAATGTGTCTGGAAGAAACCATATGCAAAGTTAAGACACCTGCAGGAGAGACTGAAAATTTTAAGGTGTACACTGGACTGAGCCAAGGGGATGCCATCTCACCTATTCTATTTAATATTATCTTAGAGAAGATTGATAGAGAATTCACCAAAACTAATCCACAAGGGATCCAACTGCAGGGACAGAACATTACTAGACTTGCTTATGCAGATGATGTAGCCTTAATAAGCACTTCAAAAGCTGAATTAATCAGGATGATGCAAAATTATTACAAAATAGCTGAGAAAGCTGGACTTCATGTGAATGAAGAAAAGACAGAATATCTAGTCATAAGTAAAAAACTCCAAAAGAATACACCGCTGACCGTAAATGGTCTCACTTTCAAGGCAGTTGACCACTTCAAGTACTTAGGGAGTCTTTTTAGCAGAGACAATAGAGCAGAAATAGAAATAGACGCCCGTCTAGCAGCAGCTAATAGAACTTTTTACAGCTGTATCAAAATTTTAAGGATGAGATCACTTAGTACTGAATTCAAAATCCGTTTTTATCAGTCAACTATTGTACCAGTAGCATTATATGGATGTGAAGCTATTACATTCAGGAAAAAAGATGAAGAAAAACTGTTGATATTTGAAAGAAAAATACTAAGAAAAATATTTGGACCAATCTTCGATGAAAATGTCATGGAGTGGAGGATAAGGAAAAATGAAGAACTACGGGAGCTGTACAAACATAGTACCATTGTGGAAATGTTAAAGAAGAGAAGACTGAACTGGGCTGGTCATGTAGCAAGGATGCCGGAGAACAGACTACCCAAAATAGCATCCACTAAGAAATTAGAAGGAAAGAGAAGAAGAGGAAGACCTCGAATTAGGTGGATGGAGAATATCCGGGAAGATGCAGCTAGGATGGGCATCAACTCTGATTGGACAACAATTTCCCTGGATAGAAATAATTGGAAGAGGCTCGTAGAGCAGGTGTATGGTCGATAAGGCCTTAGCCACGTGTAAAGTAAAGTAAGTAATCTGTGCTACAGCCAGAAGCCGCCAGGGCAGCCGAGAGCACTAATGCGCTGCTTCTTGGACTCGGGTAGACGCGCCGGCTCCGGATCGAATCCGCCCGGCGGATTAACGACGAGGGCCGGTATGCCGGCCAGGATGGATGTGGTTTTTAGGCGGGTTTCCATATCTAGGTAGATACCGAGCTAGTCTCCACGTATCCGTCTCAGTTCAACGATTCACAGACATTTGGAAACGTTCGCACTATTTCATGGCTTACACTAGACGCGGACAGCTTGGGTACACTACGTACGTTCCGGGGGGGGGGGGGGGGGGTTCGGGGTGGCGGCAGGAAGGGCACCCGGCCACCCTCCCCGCAACTACTAACACTGCCAAATCCGTTAACAAGGCCGATCCCGAGTTGAAGCGACCCAAAGAAAGACAGAAAAATCTATCTTACATCCAGCCTTATAAAATGCATTAAAGCTTTCTTAATTCGTCAAATGAGGTCCAGAGCGTCATCCAGATGGGTAATGATGCATCGTTTTAGAGTGTAGTTTTACATCAGTGGCTTTTCTTCATGTAACATAGCGCTTTTACTTTTGTTATTGCAGTGCCGAAACTGGTTAAAACTTAGTATCAGCTACGATAAAGACTGTTTTTAAATAATCTTACGACAGTAAAGATCGCTGTTCTGCAATAATTTCATATATAATTATTTGGATACATGAATTGAGAAACTTTTTTAATTATTCGTGATCAAAATTGACCTAGACAATGAATTCCTGGGAGATGGATAGACTATGCCAAGAAGGAGACCAGGAGGTACTAGGGTACTCAATGTTGACGTTCGCAACGACGGTCTGATTTCACGCAGTAACAAGTTACCGACGCATATCACAGAGGCAACTGCAGAATGACTTCAGCGAAATGAAAAAGGCGCCAAGTGTGAGATAGAATGTAACACTCGTAAGCGAGTAACATTACACACGTCAAGAACGAATCTGCAACAGGAGCTTGTCCAGATTGCTGAACCTTTGCAATGAACGCTCTGTCAGAAGTACTCTCCAGAATGGGCAAGTTCGTAACAGCGGTCGCTTTTCACTTATCAACGTATCCCACAGGGACATACGTAGTATGAATACGATAAAATGAAAAAACCAGATATGTGATAAAACATGACACGTGGGATAAGGGAGTTTCATTACACACGTCAGACAAAGAATTTACTGTAGCATATTGTCTACATGCAACTTTACAATGAACACTGTGTCCAGAAGTACATATCAAAATGAGTACTAAAATATGTTGATCCTTAACGATACCCACAACGCGGTGCGAGAGGCCGTAATGGCAAAAGCGCTGGACTCGCATTCGTGAAGACGGCAGTTCAAATGCCAGTCTGGCCATCCACATACAGATTTTCTGTAATTTCCCTAAATGACGTAAAAGGTGGTTCCTTTTGCGAGGAACACGATCGACTTCATTCCCTATCCTCCCTCAATTCAAGCAACTTCTCCGCTGATCACCTCATTGGCGACGGAACATAAATATGTATCCGAAATAATCTGTCAAAACACACATTTTCCAAAAAAAATGGTTCAAATGGCTCTGAGCACTATGGGACTTAACATCTGTGGTCATCAGTCCCCTAGAACTTAGAACTACTTAAACCTAACTAACCTAAGGACATCACACACATCCATGCCCGAGGCAGGATTCGAACCTGCGACCGTAGCAACACCTTTTCCCCAAATTTCGCAATGACTGTACCGCAAAGTACGCAAGAGGTGCGCGTTATTGTTAATACGCCGCGGCGTCTTCTATGTCTGCTACTCACGTATTCGAGAAGTAGTCGGTTGTTGGCGCAGTCTGCTCACAGACGGCCAGCGGTCTCCCGGCGTCGGCAGAGGCGGGACTGCTGAGCAAAGCAAACGGACTCTGAGCTGAGCCGGGCTGAGCTGCCGGAGACCGCAGAACTCGACACCGCAGCCTCCTACTAGCCTTGGAGGTTGTCTTTCGTCTTCCTGGGAAGGCGCTCGTCCAGCCCCTGCCCCGGCGTGCTCATTGTCATTTCCGGCAACGCTGACGGCTGCGCTGAACTCGCTGCGGACTACGTTCACGACCCTGCACGCTCTGCGTCTTGGAACCGCTGTGACGCTGACATCTTCATGGCGTATACAGCGGTATCAAAAAACGTATTGGCACAGACACTTTTTCGCAGCTAACACAGAATGTATAAATGCTAGGAACATTACATGTATACCATCAACTCAGACTCAGTAAAGGAAACAATTTGCATATTACAATATTTTCGCGACATAACAAACACATGTATTCAATTAAACGAAGATTTTCTCCTGCTCAAAAAAGTATTGGAACACTGTACGACATTTAGTATTGTGCTTGACAGACAGCGCCACGCGTACCAGATTTTTGCAATCGGAGTTGACAAACAATTCACTCGCTTGCCTGACGATCAGTGTGAGGGGCATTCACTTGTCACGATCAGTCCAAAGGGGAAAGAGTAGTTCGTATCGTTCCGCAACAAGGAGGTTTTATTGTTTTCGCAGGGTAAAAGTTACGGTGAGCACTCTCTGTTAATTATACAACACTTTGGGCAATCATTGAGACTGGTACAGCAGACAATAAACACACATGGAGACGTCGAAGGCTCTTACAAATAGGGAGCGTCCAAAGATAGTTCGTCTTGCACAAAAAGAGCCCTCTGAAAATGCAGTGTCGCTTGTAGACATCCAGTCCAGATTCAACAAACCGGTCGTTGCTCAAACTGTTACGAATGTTTTGAACGTAGCTAATATTCATGGCAGATCTCTCAGAAGGAAGCCATTTATTTCGGAAGTTAACCAAGGAAGCCTCTTGCAGTTTGGCAAAGATAATGTCGATAAATCGATTGAAGTTTGGAATACTGCGTTGATTTCCTGACGAATCCAAGTCTAACTGGATATGATGGAAAGGGAAGTGTGGTGCAAACCAAATACAGAGTTCAAATAATAACATGTCCTACCTACAGTAAAACTGGGGGAAGAAGCATAATGGTTTGGGGATGGATGATAGCTTCTGGCGTTGGTGACTTAGCAATTACTGAGGGTGTCATGGATCATCGTATATATGTCGATGTGTTGCTAGACCTTTTACGTAGCAGTACATGGATACAGGGTCTTGATGGCGTCCTTTACTTTCAACGAGACAACTACCCTAAACATACGGCTCTGAGAACTCGAGAATTTTTATTATAGAATGCTCCAAGAAGGGTTTTCACTGTACCACAGAGCCCTGATCTTAACCCGATGACCATCTTTGGATACACTTGGATACAAAATTTCGGAAACGTCGTTCTACAAATGGTTCAAATGCCTCTGAGCACTATGGGACTCAACTTCTGAGGTCATCAGTCCCCTAGAACTTAGAACTACTTAAACCTAACTAACCTAAACACATCACACACATCCATGCCCGAGGCAGGATTCGCACCTGCGGCCGTAGCGGTCGCGCGGTTCCAGACTGCAGCGGCTAGAACCGCTCGGCCACCTCGGCCGGCTAACGTCGTTCTACAGGGAAACGGAAGTTTCAGATGGTGTTGTTGCAGGAATGGTCAAAGATTTCACCAGATATTACTCGCAACTTGGTTCACTCTATGCTAAGACGTTGTCAATTCCAACCGTATGCACATGGACTATCATAATTGAGTTACGTGAATTAGAGAGACTTTAACTTCATTTTTGTGTAGTTAGATGTTTAGAGCAACTGATTTGTCTTTGTAGGCCAATGTTTTTGTTGTGAGAAACCAATTATACTAGAAGAACCTTATGTTTATTACTGTACATTCAAACAGCTATAACACTCTTGTGATGTATATATAGTGATAGGTGCGCCAATACTTTGTGGTGCCACTGTACGCGTACACAACACATTCATAACAGTGTTCATAATTTTAGAATTACCCTTCAGCAACCTTTTTTCTCGCTAATGTAGGAAACAAATTTCATGGATGCGTCCGCAATCATTGTGAATATTTTGTGACTGAAAAGTGTAGATCGCTTAATAAATTTCTTTATTTATCAGCACGCGGTTTCGGCTCCTGCCACGTGAAGTGCCTACAATTAAGATTAAAGCAACATAAAAAGCGACAGGCATTGTTTAAACAAGATCAACCACATAAAGGAAAATTAAAAAATAGTATTTTAAAGGTTCCTTCATCAAGAAAATCCTAGAACTTGCAAAAGAGGATTCAGTGTCAGTATTAGGAACATATGCCTAATCGGGGCTCAGGTAACAACTTGACTTGACAAGTATACGAAGATGTTAAGTTCTAGACAACAGGTGGCGGTAGTGAGGGGGCCGTTGGATTCAAATTTTATTTTATTTTGAAGGTTTCTGGCACATTAAGACTGTGTTCAAAATGGTTCAAATGGCTCTGAGCACTATGGGACTCAACATCTTAGGTCATAAGTCCCCTAGAACTTAGAACTACTTAAACCTAACTAACCTAAGGACATCACACACACCCATGCCCGAGGCAGGATTCGAACCTGCGACCGTAGCAGTCCCGCGGTTCCGGACTGCAGCGCCAGAACCGCTAGACCACCGCGGCCGGCTTAAGACTGTGTGCCGGATCGGGACTCTAACTCAGAACCTCTGCCTCTCGCGGGCAAGTGCTCTAGCACGACTCACGATCCATCCTTATAACTTTACTTCCGAAACTGGCGGAAGTAAGGTTGCGATGGCGGGTTGTGATTCGTGTTGAGTAGCTCGGCCCGTAGAGCCCTCGCCCATGAAAGGCAAAAGTCTTGGCTTAGAGTCCTGGTCCAGCACACAGTTTTAATTTGCCAGAAACTTTCATTTCTGCGCACAGTCCGCTGCCGAGTGAAAATTTATTATGTATTACGCCCCTCACACCTCCCTCCCGCTCTCTCCCCCTCTCCCCGCCCCCGCTCGCAAACGGACTTGTGACGTCACACTAGTCGCCTTGTCTGCCACACTTCGGAAATGCTCTCGGCTCTGTGCATGACCCACAGGAAGTCAATATGTCAGTGGAAAGGTAATTACTATAGTCTCACCTTTGTCGTGTGGTAGCGAGAGCTTGTATGCTCTGAAGTAGATATTCGCTTCCCGCTGGAAACGTTTGCTGGCACTCGTAAGGCCCGCAGTGTGACGTGCTGTGGCGTACGGGCCGTGGCCTGTCTCTCTCGTGAGCCTAGTGCCACACTGCTAGTTCTCGAAAAATGTCAAATAACCAGTTGAGGTGAAACTCACAGCGTTCGTTAAAAAGTGGAGCACTGTTGTTGTGGGTAAAAATTTCTAGGTTCCGTAGTATATTGCAAGCATGTCCGTTAGGGGCTCTGTGCAAAACGTCCATACTTTCAGTTATCCGACCTAATTTACGTATTCTGCTTGTGCGCTACTGCTCCCGTCGTAGGAGGGCTCCTCTTAGTAGTCTCTCTTCGCTTACTGTAGTTGCCATCGACGGTGTTAAATGACCCGAAGGAAAGGGTCCGATCTTGAAGTTGCCAGTAACCGAATACTGGTCCTTTCGTTGAAACATGCTACAAACCATGTCCTGAAACTACCTGAAATTCTCTCCATCCGATCCGTTTCTCAGATTCTTTTGCCCATCTTTCTGCTGTTCGAGGTGGTATATTATTTGCCTCCATAATTCAGTGCACTGAATACCTAGCGCTTCGAGACCCGAACACCTCTTACTGATTCTGTGTTCTTCCATGGCCATCGTTATTTTTCAAGTTATATAGGGTCACACAAAATAGAAGGTACACCTAAGTGTCCGCAGATGGAACCATCCCAGCATTTGCCTTACGCGATTTTGGCAAGGCGCGAAAAACTAAATATGGATGGCTGGATGGGGATTTGAACCACAGTCCTCCAGAATTCAAGCTCAGTGTCTTACCGTTACGCTTGGTTGTAAGGAAGAAACATTTCGTTTTAACAGTTTGTCGATAAAGAGGTCATTAATGGCGAAGCACAAGTTTGGAATAAGGAAGGAAATTGGCTGTGTTCCTTCCAAGAGCAATTGCCTCCCTAAGATTTTGGGAATCGACGGAAAATCTAAATCTGTTTGGCCACGAATTCCACATCACTTGCCACTGCTGCATTACGTGTCTGCCACAGCGATAACGGCCGTGCCGAGATGAATATTCTCCGTGAGAGCAAGCGCCGAACTGCCACTTAACGTTCGACACAGCGAGTACCGGTAACGGGATTTCTATCAGTGAACTCCAATTTAATGTCTTCTAATGAATCGTAGAGCCGCAACTAAAACATATGAATAGACGCCAACTCCCAGTCTACTACAGTTCGTAATAAACACTTCAGTTAAGTGTGTTTATTTTTAGCATTGCACAGTCGTGTCATATTATCAGTCAGCAGAAAACAAATTTAGATTCTTAAAGCTTTGCTACAGAAACTTTTCTGATTAATTATAAATGAGGCAACTTTAAGTGCACATCGATTGCACAATTTATCATATTTCCTGGACGCTACAATTCTCAGTAGGACTCGCTCCCTCGCATTCCATAATACAAGACACTTCTGCTTCTGCGCAAGTCTGGTGTCTAATGTTCTCCCACGCGTAATGGTAATAAGAGCTGTATCAAACAGACAAACACATACACACACACACACACACACACACACACACACAGAGAGATAATTAAATGGTTTTACAATTACTAGCATCACAGGGTGGGCGCATTTGAGCCGCTAATGAACTGCGCATTTAATTGCTCTTTTCAGTGTATTAATCTGCCTGTCAACCATTGACGCGCTGTCTCGCTAACATAGCAGCAGCCCTCTTGCTACGGGCGAGTCAACACGCTAACTGCGGTCTGTCCATTGGAAACGTACGTACAGCAATACCTGTTTCGTAAAGGCGGTCGGCCGCTACGGGTCCATAAACACAACCGCTCTTGCACTTCCTCGTCCTACTGAAACCGAAGACCACGTCGTCTTTCTTGAGGTCTCCATAGACGCGAAAATCACACGGGGAAAGATCCGGGTTTTACAGAGAATGTTGCAGTGTTCCCCAACGAAATCACCGAAGCGTAGCCTTCGACAGCTTGGCAGTGTGGGGGCAGGCGCTATCGTGCAACATGATGATTCTGTCCGGTACGATTTACGGGTGATGTGACTATACGGCGCGTCGCAATTTCCGCAAAGCGTCTTCATAGCACTGCACATTGATTCTGGTTCCATGTTCGAGGAACTCGACGAGCAGAGGCCTCCTGCAGTCGAAGAAGAAGGCCATCATGACCTTACCGGAACTTATGTGAACAGCTTTGGATACCTTTGGCGGGGGAGATGTGCTACGTTTCCGCTGTTGGTTGTGTCTGCACTCAGGCTGTCGCATTGCTGCCGGACGGGATCATCATGTTACGCGATAACGCCCGTCCCCACACAGCGAACCAGGGGAATGCTACGCTTTAGCGATTTGGTTGAGAAACACCGCAACAGCCCAAGTAATGCCCGGATATTTCACCGTGTAATCACCACATCTTTGGCGACCTGAAGAAGGACATGCGTGGACATCAGTTTCAGTCGGACGGCGAAGTGCAAGAATGAGTGTGATTGTGGATCCGTCAGCTGCCTTCTGCGTTCTATGAAACATGAACTGATCGCCTCGTTCCCCAGTGGGATAAATACACTCCCGGAAATTGAAATAAGAACACCGTGAATTCATTGTCCCAGGAAGGGGAAACTTTATTGACACATTCCTGGGGTCAGATACATCACATGATCACACTGACAGAACCACAGGCACATAGACACAGGCAACAGAGCATGCACAATGTCGGCACTAGTACAGTGTATATCCACCTTTCGCAGCAATGCAGGCTGCTATTCTCCCATGGAGACGATCGTAGAGATGCTGGATGTAGTCCTGTGGAACGGCTTGCCATGCCATTTCCACCTGGCGCCTCAGTTGGACCAGCGTTCGTGCTGGACGTGCAGACCGCGTGAGACGACGCTTCATCCAGTCCCAAACATGCTCAATGGGGGACAGATCCGGAGATCTTGCTGGCCAGGGTAGTTGACTTACACCTTCTAGAGCACGTTGGGTGGCACGGGATACATGCGGACGTGCATTGTCCTGTTGGAACAGCAAGTTCCCTTGCCGGTCTACGAATGGTAGAACGATGGGTTCGATGACGGTTTGGATGTACCGTGCACTATTCAGTGTCCCCTCGACGATCACCAGTGGTGTACGGCCAGTGTAGGAGATCGCTCCCCACACCATGATGCCGGGTGTTGGCCCTGTGTGCCTCGGTCGTATGCAGTCCTGATTGTGGCGCTCACCTGCACGGCGCCAAACACGCATACGACCATCATTGGCACCAAGGCAGAAGCGACTCTCATCGCTGAAGACGACACGTCTCCATTCGACCCTCCATTCACGCCTGTCGCGACACCACTGGAGGCGGGCTGCACGATGTTGGGGCGTGAGCGGAAGACGGCCTAACGGTGTGCGGGACCGTAGCCCAGCTTCATGGAGACGGTTGCGAATGGTCCTCGCCGATACCCCAGGAGCAACAGTGTCCCTAATTTGCTGGGAAGTGGCGGTGCGGTCCCCTACGGCACTGCGTAGGATCCTACGGTCTTGGCGTGCATCCGTGCGTCGCTGCGGTCCGGTCCCAGGTCGACGGGCACGTGCACCTTCCGCCGACCACTGGCGACAACATCGATGTACTGTGGAGACCTCACGCCCCACGTGTTGAGCAATTCGGCGGTACGTCCACCCGGCCTCCCGCATGCCCACTATACGCCCTCGCTCAAAGTCCGTCAACTGCACATACGGTTCACGTCCACGCTGTCGCGGCATGCTACCAGTGTTAAAGACTGCGGTGGAGCTCCGTATGCCACGGCAAACTGGCTGACACTGACGGCGGCGGTGCACAAATGCTGCGCAGCTATCGCCATTCGACGGCCAACACCGCGGTTCCTGGTGTGTCCGCTGTGCCGTGCGTGTGATCATTGCTTGTACAGCCCTCTCGCAGTGTCCGGAGCAAGTATGGTGGGTCTGACACACCGGTGTCAATGTGTTCTTTTTTCCATTTCGAGGAGTGTATCTTAATGCATGCGGTGATTTGCATTACATGCTCATTTTCTGGTGGGTATTTGGTTTTCATTTGACTGCTCATCACATAATACGTTGATCACTTTTCTCCATCAACAAGACGTCGCTTCTTCCAAAAACTGTTCTATGACACGATTAGAGACTACATGAATTTTGACACTCTAATATGCATTGTCATTCTGAAAATCCATCTCTAGATTTTGTGCTGTCAAAAATGGCTCTGAGCACTATGGGACTTAACATCGATGGTCATCAGTCCCCTAGAACTTAGAACTACTTAAACCTAACTAACCTAAGGACATCACACACATCCATGCCCGAGGCAGGTTTCGAACCTGCGACCGTATTTTGTGCTGTTGTTGCCAAACTCTGCATCTAATACTGATGAAAAACCCTAGACCTATCAGGATACCACACCATTAGAAAAATTATACATTTTTTCGGCGAAGAGTATTTTAAAAAACTGTAAGAGAGCTTCTGGCGACAGTTCTTTAGATGAAAACAGCTGCCAATTGAGCACTGTATTTGGGAAACGGTATAAGTGCCACGATAACGACATATTCAGATTTTGTATTAAAATCGTTCTATGCAGTGCTGCTAATACTGTAGGAAAGAATATAAGTACCAGGCCATTCTCATTTAGTTCAAAGGCTTGTCCAAAGATGGTTCCTGGAGTATCTACATTACACTTTCCATGGAGACCGACTTAAGTGCCATCTGCGTAGCTCGTTAGTGTAGTGGCCTTCTATACATTCTGTTCTTTGTGCTTTACCCAAGAACAAATACATTTACGTACTCCATTTCGTTATTTATCAAATTATTGCATTTATATGGATCTAAATACAGAATGTAATAGCTTTAGGAAGAAAGCGGCTGCTAGGAAAGGCTTGAGAATTCATGGACAGGCTTAGACAACACTAACAGGGATAAATAAACCAGCAAAAATTCCAGTAAGATATGTATGTACCGTCTTTATAATCTCAAAATATGTTTTATGAACCATATTTCTTCATGTTGGCCGGCCGCGGTGGCCGAGCGGTTGTAGGCGCTACAGTCTGGAGCCGCGCGACCGCTACGGTCGCAGGTTCGAATCCTGCCTCGGGCATGGATGTGTGTAATGTCCTTAAGTTAGTTAGGTTTAAGTAGTTCTAAGTCCCAGGGGACTGATGACCTCAGAAGTTAAGTCCCATAGTGCTCAGAGCCATTTGAACCATTTCTTCATGTTTTTATTATGAATTAAACTTACAAATGCTGTAATACTAAAAATGTATACGAATATTTTATGTTATATAATATAGTATTGTACTGCACGTAACATTCAAATGCAAGTACACATTCAAGGAGGTCTCGAATGAATAAAAACAGGTGTTATTCCCAGACTTTTTTATGTTTGTGCACCAGCCGATCTGTAGATCAATACATCCAAACTCAAGCTGATCCATCTCTCTTCAATTACAGTGAGTACTTGCAAAAAAAAATCTGGTCAAGAAACCTTCAGTGAAACTGAGGAATGGAATGCTTATTCAATCTTCAAGAACGGTCTTACAATGCAAAATGTGACATCTGGAGAATCTTCTTTAGTTAAATCCATGACCTCAAACAAGTGCCGAAAACAAGAAAGATATTCTGTCTACGCTTCCTTACATGGATAAAAAATACCATATATTTTACAGGAACATTTTTAAGCGAGGCAAATAAATTAAACAGACAATTTGAATAAAATTTCAAAAAAATTACCTTCTCGATTTTCCGTATCTGTTATTCTGAAAGTTTTCGTTTTCAGTACTACTTATATTTGTGCTTATGATTCATTAAAACTATTATTCGTGTCAAACATAACATCTAGATTTCTTGTTTTCCATTTCCCGAAAAAAATACAATTTGCTACTTATACCGTTTCCCACAAATACTCCTCAGTCATCGAAAAAATAACGCATTTTTTAATCACAAAAAAATACGCCTTCGAATTCTTACCTGAATAGTCGCGCCACTGTACAAAAAGAAGATGGGAAAGTTTGAAGGGCGCAGAGTGTGTAGTGTCAGAGACGGCCTCGTGAGGTCGCGGTGACGAAGTAGAGAGGAACAGGTGCGTCGTGCGTAGGCGTCTGAGCAGCAGTGAGAAGGCGGCTCACGTGTGGCGTGTGATGCGTGGGCGTGGTGCGTGGCCCGGAACAGCGCGCCGCCTTTTGCTACACTTCGCTCGCGTTCTGACGGCGCACGTCGGTACAACAGTAGCACATAGTCCCGTGTCTTGCCGGTACATTTCTGCCGCAGAAAGGAGGTGTAAGTCTTCTCCACTGTTACAGTTCATTCTACCTTTGGAAAACTAAAATGTTTGTAGCTACTTATGACTATTATTCCTTAACGAAATAAATATTACTGCGAATGAAACGAACGCTAACTTTTCCCCATTTCATCGGCAGAAAGTAGATGGCAAGGAATACAATCACGGTTGTGTCACTTTTCAGAAATTCAAAAGGAATACGTCGCTTGTTTCTCAATGGAAGGACCCGATCAGGATCGGAAGTAGCGCCTGGAGAACCTTAAGGAAACCGTCATAAGACGTTTGCAGTTCACCCTTTTTACCTACATTTATTTAACCTGGCAAGATTGGGATCATAGGGCCTTCTCTTACATCTATGAGCCATTCATCATGTTTTGTATTACAATAAATAATGGCTGCACCCAGTTTACAACAGTAAAAAATTTAGTAATTACTACAATACAGAAAGAGAAAATAAAGCACAGTTTACATTCTTTCATGAGTACAACAAGAGAGAAAAGTTAAAGGGAGGTACTGTTAATCTATGAGAGCTAGTAGCAGTAGATTTGAGGCAACGCCAGGAAGAGAGACAGAAAGACGAACGGAGTAAGGCACAGAACTGTCACTACACATGGGAAAAAAAGTGACTACACTAATTGAGAAACGGGTCCAACGACGTGTAGGAAGTCCGCAGCCCGTGTTCTAGAGGCTAGTGTGCAACCTCTGGATCACGGGGTCCCAGGTTCGATTCCCGGCCAGGTTGGGGATTTTATCTGCCCGGGGAATGTGTGTTGTCCTCATCATTCCATCATCATTCGTGAAAGTGGCTAGACAGGACTGTATACAAATTGGGAATTTGTACGAGCGCTGATGACCGTGCAGTTGAGCGCGCCACATATCAAATGGTTCAAATGGCTCTAAGCACTATGGGACTTAACATCTGAGGTCATCAGTCTCCTAGACTTAGAACTACTTAATCCTAACTAACCTAAGGACATCACACACATCCATGCCCGAGGCAGGACTCGAACCTGCGATCGTAGCAGCAGCGCGGTTCCGGACTGAAGCACCTAGACTCGCTCGGCCACAGCGGCCGGCGTACCACAAATCAAACATCATCAACGAGGTATAGGATCCCTGCAAAGAATTTGTGACGTCATATTAGTTGGCTTGCCTGCCACTCCTCGCGAAAGCACGGCTCCGTGCAGGGCTCACAGAAAATCAATATGTAATTGAAAAGGTCCCACTAAAGGTCTTAGCTTTGTAGTATGCTATCGAGAGCTTGTACACATTTAAACGAGCAGTCAAGGGTTATTAAATTCGTCTGAAATAGTTACTCGCTACCCGCCGGAGACAGCTGCTGGTACTTCCGTGTTGGACTTGTAGTACTGTGACGTATGCGCCACAGCCTGTTTTCCTTGGGGGCCTCGTTGAGAAACGGAAAACGCAAGAAGATTAAATTGGAGAAGATGGTACAACACTTGCCCGCGAAAGGCAAAGGTCCCGAGTTCGAGTCTCGGTCCCGCAGACAGTTTTAATCTGCCAGGAAGTTTCATATCAGCGCACACTCCGCTGCAGAGTGAAAATCTCATTCTGGAAACATCCTCCAGGCTGTGGCCAAGCCATGTCTCTGCAATATCCTTTCTTTCAGGAGTGCTAGTTCTGCAAGGTTCGCAGGAGAGATTCTGTAAAGTTTGTAAGGTAGGAGACGAGGTAGTGGCAGAAGTAAAGCTGTGAGGACGGGGCGTGAGTCGTGCGTGGGTAGCTCAGTTTGTAGAGCAATTGTCCGCGAAAGGCAAAGGTCCTGCGTTCGAGTCTCGGTCCGGCAGACAGTTTTAATCTGCCAGGAAGTTTTCATATCAGCGCACACTCCGCTGCAGAGTGAAAATCTCATTCTGGGAACATTTACTTTACCGTTTGATAAAAAAAGTGAAGCACCCAGCAGGGGAGGAGGGAATGAAATGAAACTTCACTGGTTGAAAGGTGAGAGGGTACGTGATGTTATTTGAGAGATTACAAAATCGGGTCTTTTTTTTTTCTTTTTTCTTTTTCTTTTTTTTTTTTAGATGCCTCCATTACCATCGAAGTTAATCCCAGATTTCTCAACAGATGTTCTTTCAACCGTTCGCTTCTTCTTGTCAGTGTTTTCCTACATTCCTTTCCTTTTCGATTCTGCATAGAAACTTCTCATTAAACTGGAAGCAAATTATCAGTCCACCAAATTTTCAACATACCCTGTTCCGGTTAATCCGCTGACCATATCTCACCACCACACAATGCTGTGCTCCGAACGTACAGTCTCAGAAATGTCTTCCTCAAATTAAAACCTATGTTTGACACTAGTCGACTTTTCTTGGTCAGGAATGCCCTTTTTGCTACTGTTAGTCTGCTTTCTATGTTCTCCTTGCTCCGTCCGCCATGGATTACTTTGCTGCCCAGGTAGCAGAATTCATTAACTTCATACATTTCGTGATCAATTACGATGATAAGTTTGTCGCTGTCCTAATTTCTGCTACTTATCATTACTTTCGTCTTTCTCCGATTTACTCTCGATCCATATTCTATACTCAGTAGACTGTTCATTCCATTCAGTAGATCCCAATTTGTATACAGTACGGTCTAGCCACTTTCACGAATGATGATGGAATGATGAGGACAACACACATTCCCCGGGCAGATAAAATCCCCAATGTCATCAGCGAATCTTATTATTGATATCCTTTCACCTTGAATTACTCTTTTAATCTTTCTTTTATTTCCATCACTGCTTCTTCGATGTACAGATTGAACATTAGGGGGCGAAAGATTACATCCCTCTCTTATACCCTTTGTAATCCGAGCCCTTCGTTCATGGTCTTCCACTCTTATTATGCCCTCTTGGCTCTTGTGCATATTGTATAAAGCCTGTCTTTCTCTATATTTTCTCGGTGTTCGAACATCTTGCACCGTTTTACATTGGCGAACGCTTTTGCCAGAGTAACAAATCCTATGAATGTGTCTTGATTTTTATTCAGTCTTGCTTCCATTATTAATCAAAACTGCCTCTCTGGTGCCTTTATCTTTCCTAAAGCCAAACCGATATTCATTTAAAAGATCCAAAGTTTTCTTTTCCAGGTGGTAGAAAAATAATATTTGTGAGAAGTATATTTCATTAAACTGGAAGAACTGTCGCGCAGTACAAGAAGTAGCATAACGGCAGCTAACAAGCATTTTAGTCCTGCCGCAAGCAAAATCCAATATTTCTCTCGCGACCTGCCAAAGGAAATGCAGATGAGACACAGAGACAACACAACCAGCCGCCATGTTCTTGTACCGCCACAAGAATGATTCCTGATCCGTCATAATAGTCCCATATTTTTCAGGATATTCATGCCAGTTTCTCTGTTCTTATCCCGCTGTCTGCTGTCTTGACGAAATAAGTGTACAGGGTGGTTATAACTGAACTTTCGTTACTTTAGCCAGTGTAGACAGAAAGCTATTTACCGTATAGGTATCAAGCTTTACAGGAATGATGTTCAGACTGTCCGCTGCAGGATTTGCCTTGTTAGTAGTGTTAATGCCATGACGTGCTGCTACGCCTCGATACCGGTATTGCGACGTAGGGTTGAAACACAACAGTCAACATAGGTCTGGACAAGATGAGCAGAGCTTTACCCGTAAAGCTGTTTTATCAAAACAACAGTAATAGTGCTTCTGCTCTTCGACAGTATCAACGCGTGAAATGAATACGGAGAGCTTCTCATTCCACACCGAGGTTGAAGAACCTGATTCGGAAGTTCGAATTAACTGGCGATTTGGGAATTGCTTCTCGGAGAGTCGACGGCCAACTGCGCCAAAGACTGTTGAGGAAGTTTCTGTTGCCATGGCTTAGAATGCCGGACGTAATATGCGATCTTCAAGCAATAGACGAGCTGTGTCACGACTACTGATCACTGCATGGTACATCGATCAAAAAGTGCTGCGAAAAACTATGAAATGAGTCTAGTGCGGTTCTATGCTGTCTTGGATGCAGATGGTCGTCACCAATGAGCGACGTCTGTAACCTCATATGTAAACGTGGCACCCAATAAACAAATGCTACCATCTCATCTGAAAATATAAATTTGTTTCTTTCAATTGGCTATTTGTTATTTCTCTTCTGCATGTCCTTATAAATGCTTCTACGAACTTCCATTGTTCTACGATCACTCGCTTTCCATTGGGGCCCCCTTAAGTAGCGAAAGTTCATTTATAGCACGCTGTATGTGTGTGTTTCGTTTAAAAGATTTCAGTTTGCCCTTGACTGCCTATGAAAGACAAAAGTGAGCCAACATTTTGAACTCTCCACGCTATTGTTTGACTCTCTTTGTTATTCTGTTTTTTAGAATAATAGTAAATCTGACTTGGAGAAAATTCTAGATACATTTAACTTAAAAATCTGTTCAAAAATCACTATCAACGCGTGCGTACCTTTCAAACTGGACTAATTCATCATTCAACGTGACGTCGCATATCGAAAATTAATTTAGTTTCAGTACCCTTGATCTATATTTTCTCTGTCTTTAAGTAGTCTGCTTTAAATCATTATAAGTTCTTTTTTTTTTTTGCTGCGTATTCAAAACACACTATTATTAAAAGTATTCTTTGCTACATAGGTTATTTAGACCCTAGCTGCTACCACCCACCGCTGGATTCAAGAACGACACGGTGCTACTCATGGGTAGAACACGTTCTGCGAATTCATCTGGGTAATGGCCGCCCGCTGGGTGACAATGGAAGTTTGTAACGAAGCCGCCGCGCTAATGTGCGCCGCACTTGGCAACAGAAAAATGGAATCTGCTTCTCGGGTGCATCAAAACATATTATGTAGCAGCATAAAGCCGTCACTGTAGAAACGCATACAATCAACAGTCAATAAGCTTTGTGTGCATTGTTTAAAAGGTAACAGAAATACGCATCAGAAAAAGTTTAAAATCACTTCTGCAGACATTCGCTATGCAATGATTACGAAATTTCACGGAAGGACTTCGTAGATAAACATAACCGCCGTAATATGCTATTTTCCACTACATATGAACCCGGGAGAACATAAAATAATCGACGTGATATTTGAATTTGCTGTATCTATGTAGTCCTGTTAAGAACATAGGCGGTGGTCACATATATGACTGGACCGTGTACCTATCAGCGACCAAAAATTATAATGCTATGAGAGGTGTAATGCGAACAATTTTTGGCGCTGGTAGATATACGATCCAGTCACGTTAAGGTGACCACCTCCCAAGTTCAACGTCAACGTGCAATAACCACTCACACACGGCAGGTGGCAGCACTGGCAGTGGCGGGTATCTAAAACGTGTCGGCAGGATGAGGAAAACACTGCAGTCTTGTCATAATGCAGAAACTGACCGATTTATCAGGCTTCCAAAAGGGCATGATCATTGGCTTTCGGTCAAAATATGAAAGAATTTCCAAAATGGCTAAGTTTGTAACCTGTTCGCCCACCGCCGTCGTTGAAGTTTACAGTGCATTGCAAAATCACGCTATCCAAACCGGACCGAAGCAACTGTGGTGCACCCCGGGCCATAGGAGGAGAACGACGGCTGCGGAGATGTATACGGCTAATTGTTGAGCAACTGACCGCCCATATCAACCAAGTATCTTCTGACCGCCCACATAAACCACAGCATGATCCAAGTATCTTCTCAACGACCGTTGCTGCATATGGGCCTTCGCAGTAGGCGCCTGGTTCATGCACCTATGGTGACTGCTCTTCATGGACGACGAAGGCTGGAATCTGCACGCCAATACCGCAACTGGGCGTCCACAGAGTGCCGACAGGTGTCCTTTCCAGATGAATCATGTTTTATGTTCCATCGGACAGACAGCCGTTGGGATGTACGGCGTGAAACGTCCGAAAGCGAACACCTGCAACAGTCGTCGGGAAGGTCCAGGCCGGGAGAGGGAGCTTTATGGTCTGGGGAATGTTTTGTACTATTACCTGGGTGATCTCGTGATTCTGAAAAGCACAAATGATCAACACGATTATCCATGTATCGTTGGGGACCATGGCGACCCCTGCATGCAGTTTCTTTTTCCTCGCCACGATGGCATCTATCAGCAGGACAATGCAACGAGTCACACAGCTCACATGTGCGTACGTGGTCCGGAAAGCACCAGGATGAATTTATCATATTCCGCTGGCCACCGAACTCCCCGGATTAAAACCCAGTCTAGAATCTGTGAGACCACCTCGATCGGACTGTACGCAGCAGGTATCCTCAACTGAGAAACCTAGCCAACTGGCTACGGCATTGGAGCCGGCATGGTTCCGCGTCCCAGTCGGTACCTCCGAGAGCTTCACCGGCACTCTTCCAGCACGTGTCGCATCGGTCCCTGCTGGAAAACGTGGCTACTCAGGCTTTTGACAGGTGGTCACATTAATGTGACTGGATAAAGTATATTCAGCGCTTAAGCAACTTGAGGACACCATCCAGTTGATGATGAAGTCCCATACTGCCAGACAGAGCGTAGGCGAACGACGCGGGAGACCCGCACCGCCGTACTAGGCAAGGTCCTAATGGAGGTGGTTTGCCATTGCCTTCCTCCGACCGTAATGAGGATGAATGATAATGATGAGGACGACACAACAACGCCCAGTCATCTCGAGGCAGGTGAAAATCCCTGACCCCGCCGGGAATCTAACCCGGGAGCCCGCGCTCGGGAAGCGAGAACGCTACCGCGCGACGACGAGCTTCGGACACCATCCAGTTATGATGTGTTAATGTGTCAGTACGGACTTACTACAGCTACATGTCTTTCGATGTGTCAGTGCGTTAGTATATTATATACAGTTTAGTTGAATGAAGATATCACTAGATGGATGAAATTAAATAAGGCACAGAAAATGAAGGATAACTGGAGATGGACATATGGTTATATACTCGACCTTCGTTTGACTTTATATTATGACAGCAACTAATTAATCGCAGGTTGGGCATCTAGAGATCTCAGCTGAGGACGATCAAACGATATTATGCGCGTCGTGGGCGCATATGTGGAGAACGCATGTGCAGGTAAAAGGACAGTGACCACCTCACAAAAATTATCTGTCCTTCGTGCGACGACCGAAATGGCTATACCTGCAAATACCGTGTTGCAGATGTACTTGTTTCGGAAATATGGTTCTGAGATGCCCAATGCCCAGT
Source organism: Schistocerca nitens (assembly GCF_023898315.1). NCBI lineage: Eukaryota > Metazoa > Arthropoda > Insecta > Orthoptera > Acrididae > Schistocerca > Schistocerca nitens. The sequence goes on along the minus strand of NC_064614.1, from coordinate 600,014,454 downwards.
ATCTGTGTAAAAATGGTTCAAATAGCTCTAAGCAGTATGACACTTAACGTCTGAGGTCATCTGTCCCCTAGACTTAGAGCTACTTAAACCTAACTAACCTAAAGACATCACACACATCCATGCCCGAGGCAGGATTCGAACCTGCGACCGTAGCAGCAGCGCAGTTCCGGACTGAAGCGCCTAGAATCGCTCGGCCACAGCGGCCGGTCCTGTATGTGTGTTCTGATAACCAATCGTCAGAGGAGAGAGAATCTGTAGTGAACACAAATTTGTACGCTGAGCTTCTGGACAGCGAACTCACGTTCACATATGAGCCCTGGCTTATAATTATTCGCAAACAGACAGGAGACATGACATGCCTTTAGCAGCACACACAGACATTCGTGTCTACGCCAATGTATGCTTTCTGCTATCTGACAACATTTTGGAATCACACTTTTTCGTTGTCAGCATGCGTTTGCTCCACTATACAAGCTACAAGTAAGAAAAACAGTTTGAAGGAAATCAGATTGATTTGCTGAAGTGGTCTGCTCTAATCCCTCCCCTCCCCCATCGAGCATATTTTGGAATGAGTCCGAGTGTCGCTCGTGTATCTATCCGACATTTCTCAAGGACAATGGAAAACAATTCCACGTCTAGCGCACCAGAATAAGTGGAAAACCTTTAACGAATATTAAATGCTGTGATAGTTGCAGAAGAAAGTCGTACGAGTTGTTAGCTGCGTGAATGGCTTCTTTGGCGTGAATACCGGTGAGTGTCTTCCGACATACAGTGCGTGGCTGAAAGAAGCAAGGAAGATTGTAGTTTAACGTCTAATTGATGGCCAGTGTCAGCACACAAGCTCGGATTGGCAAGGAGAGCGAAGAAAGTCGGAAATTCCCTTCTCAAAGAAACCCTCCCGGCATTTGCTTGAAGTGCTTTAGGGAAATCACTGAAAATCTAAAGCTAAATGACCGAAAGGTGATATAAGATGGGATCCTCTCGAATGCGAGTCCAGTATCTTATTGCGTGGCTGGAGAGAAGGAAAACTATATTTATTTATCATTCAGAATTCTCGTAAAAACAGCGGTCCTCTGTGAGTTCGAATGGATGTAGGACACCTACTATTTCGTCAGTTGGCCTAACAGGCCACAAAAACAACGCGGAAGCACCGATAACAGATTCTGCTTGTGTGTTTTTCCTTATATATGTGGTTATTCGTCTCTTAAATGAGGCTTGGTGTCTGCACATATCATATACAGAATTACAGAGACGAATACATTTTCCATGGTTGAATTCACAGGTTCCTTGTAACACAACTGTTGTTGAGCCACTACCATCTTTGTCGCGGTGGAATTGCCCGCAATGGCCTTTCGGCCTGGTCGATCACAGAATTGCCACTATGAGCCAATGAAAAATAGCCCTGCAACTTTTATTACTACCCATAAAAGTTTTTATGTCCGCACATTGTCCTGCAATGGCGAAAGGGAGTTGAGTTTAGCGTTCCTGTGATATCGAGGTCAGCGAGAAATAAGTAAAGCTTTTAACTTCTCAACAAGGTCGAGGCTACGATAAACGGAACAGTAGCTGATTTTGAGAAGGATAGACGACAGAAATACTCACGACCTGTTCTCATCGCAGATGCACGTAACAGGAGTTAGGGAAACCTAACCCCGGATTGCCAAACTCCTATTTAAATTCCAGTCCTCCACATTACGAGCGTAGAGTGATAGGCGTTTCATCTTTTCGTTCGCTTTCTTTACTGGTGTGAAAGGCCGATCAGAGGTAACATAAATGCAATGTGTAGTCAGAAATCCCTACAGCGTAAATAAAAAGGAGCAATCCCCGTTTTGTAGACACGCTATTTTGTGACAGGGGCAGCGTGACTTTCAGACTACGTCAGCACCCACAATCAGCTGGGATGCGTGACGGCGGGCTCAAGTTACGAGTCACCATTAGCAGCACTCGACCTTCCTTCGAGCGTAACTGCAGTGTCAAGGCTGTGTCACATGGGCCGATTTTTGTTGCTGCTATTTAAATAGCAGCGAGTAATCACTTCATGTAGCAACGTACTAGCTGCTACTGATTCGACTAGGAGCTATTACGAACTAACGGCGACTCGAATTGTACGTATTTACTTTTAGTAGCCGCATGTGGCGGTCATGTGAACTAGTCGGCACTACACAGAGCTGTTATTGCCTCGTCTGACAGCTCAGTCGCTAGTCGCTCTTTTGTTAGCAGTTGGCGTTCGACTTATTTGGCTTGCTCATTGGTATAATTTTGTTTATGTTTCTTTGTCATCGTGATGAAGAACCAGAACGGGAATGTGTGCAAGCGCTCAGGCAACAACGTACTGAAATTTCTGGATGTTTGTCGGAAATATGAAGGGCTGTCGAATACAAATAACAATAATTACACTTCTAAAATTATATAATAATGGACTGAACATTCCCTCTGAGGAACGTCTGAGAAAAAAAAAAGAACATTAAAGACGCTTGCAGAAATGAATTAAACGAAGTGTAGAATTCCTTGGAAAGTGAAAAGGGAGCTGAAAACGTGTATAATTCCAAGTTAATATGGTTCAACGAATCAATCGCTTCAGAATTATACGAATTGGTTTATCCGACATTATGATCGAGGAAAGAGGTTTGTACGACACTCCACTAGCTACTACCTACTCGTACGAACCACCAGTTCAGTGCGAGCAGCGAATAGTGGCTACATTAAGTGGCGACCAATCGCCGCGAGCAGCAGCAGCGACAAAAATTGCCCCGAATGACACAGCCTTTAGAATTAGGTAGCGAGCGACAGCGCGGAACCCGTTACGTCCGTTGGCGAGAGGTGGCTCGCGTGTATCGGAATAACTGTCTCGGAGTCTGAGTTACGCTAAACCCAGGGAACCGTGAGCACTTACCACCCGTCAACACACCAATCAGTCAGAATGACAGGACACTTGTTGCAAACAGCCATTTCCGACTATGACTCGACGGTTATTGCACTAGGAATGGCTAATAAAACGGAGAAGTGGATAACGATCGGAGAAGACATTCATTATGATGGTGATCCCACAAGAGCTTTCAGTCTCACTTAATGGATACGCGAATGGCATCATGATCAACTACGCCGATGGCGAATACCGCAGACTTTAATGGTTTCGAAACATGGGATAGATATCGCTTGCATACATAGTCGCATGTAAACACGTTTTTGAGGAGGAGAGGGGCAGGGTGGGGCGAAAATACGAGCATAGTAGACAGCAGACGTATCACGCTGCCAATCTTCATGGTCTCTGGGTATCGTCGCTATCTTACAATACGGGAGTTTTGGCTACGAATCTCGCTACATTAATTCTAAATTTACCGCAACTTGAAGTCATTCGTCAGAAGCAGTTGCTGCAGCAGTTACACAGTAAGGACACAGTAATAACTCATCTTCCCTTCACCTTCACACATATCATATCACGTGTCACCATTGAAACACGAAACATTTTACACGACTCAAGGCTATTATTTCCAACCTCAAATGCCGCTCCACATATCTCATCCTTTTAACTTACTCAGCTGGCACCTCACCTATGTTCCCTGTTGCACAAATAAAACCACTTATCAAAATCGGGAGCTAGTCAGTATCCATCAAAATCAAATTCAGAATCACTTGGGAGTGAGTATTCAGTGCCAGAGATACATTTATAAACGGGAGTCATTCAATGAAAGCCGGCCTAAGTGGCCGTGCGGTTAAAGGCGCTGCAGTCTGGAACCGCAAGACCGCTACGGTCGCAGGTTCGAATCCTGCCTCGGGCATGGATGTTTGTGATGTCCTTAGGTTAGTTAGGTTTAACTAGTTCTAAGTTCTAGGGGACTAATGACCTCAGCAGTTGAGTCCCATAGTGCTCAGAGCCATTTAGCCATTCAATGAATAACGCCCCACAACTTTTTTCGGAACACATTAATTATTATTAAAAGTTAGGACTTGGTGACGTCAACATTTCTCTTATATGTACTAATTTTCTACACAGTCTCCATTACTTTACAAGGTCTTACGCCAACTTCGTGTAAGAGGACGCATTCTCAGTTGGTAAAAACGTGAATAACGCTTTCATAATCTTTAAAGTGTGTTCCACGTAAACCGTAAGGTGGCACAGACAGATGGAAGTCCACTGGCACCAAGACTGGGCTATAAGGTGGCTGAGGCAATAATGTCAAACCTAATTTGGCGATGTGTTCCCGGGGTATGAGGCTCGTGTCCGGGCGTGCATTACCGCGTTTTGGAGAAACGTTACTGTTTAATTCTTGACGGACTGAGATTGGCGGAAATAGTTCTCGAATTTGTTCAGAGTCTTCACATATGGCTTCCGGTAACTCATCTACGACAATGACACCGTAACTATCCCAAAAGACTGTCATCATGAACTTGTCAGCAGTGGAAACTCACTTGAATTTCTCCCTTTTTGGTGATTGCCGGTGGTGTTCACCAGTGACTGCCATGTTATTTCCAGCTCCAAGAGAAATACCCCAGCTTCGTCACCTGTACGTGATAGAAACGCCCCGCCACTGGCCTCAAACTGCACGAGCAGTCCAGCTGAAATTATCTTTCTTTAAATTTTGTGGTCTCTTGTGGGAAATCGAGGCGGCCATCTTGAGCACATCTTTGAATATTGAAGAGTCTCAGTCATTCGACACGCACATCCAATGTTCAGCGATAGTCTGCGCGGCTGGTGGCATCTGCGTGATTCACAGTGTCGGGTGCAGCGGGTGCGATAAGGGCATACCGAACGTGGGCGACCTGACCCTTTAACTCTTTGTAGCCATCGCGCAACAGTGCTCCTATAACTGCATTATTGCCATACTTGCACATTGGATACTAACGTATATGGCTTTTTTTCGCAACAAAGAATTCAGTTACGAGTACAATATGTCGTTTGTAGCGAATATCTTAGGCGTACGCCACTTTGATTGCTCATTATAAGCATGACATCTGTAGGAATTGTTCGACACTTCACACACATTGAGAAGAAACATGAAATCTGAAACATCTAAAAGACCGTTTTCATATATACACCGCGCAAAAGCATGAATGAGTCACTTTTTTGAAACCCAGGCATTTTCCCCATCACGACGTTTATGTTTCAAATCTGGCTCAAAGGCGTCGACAACCTTCTTTTACTCGTCTGTATTTTCGACGGCGAAATGTGTGTAAATGAACGCTCCAAGAGGAGGGGTGATTTCATTGACGCCCTTCATGCCACCTCCTGAGGTCTTATCGCGTCGAGTTTGTGCGGCGCTACGTGTGAAATCTTTTTTCTGCGCCAACCATTAGAGAACCGAGTGATTTCAACGCTGAGCGTCACGATTCTGATTTCCATCGGAAAGGCATCAAGAGAAAGGTTTAGCTGTGGGTCAAGGGGGAGGGGGCTGTGACGACCTTCCCACCGAGTGAGTCGTCTGCGGTGGCGTTGGGCATAATTGTGGTAAAATCTGGTGCCTATGTGACATCTTTAATCGCCCTACACCTCACATGAGCTTCTGGGACGCGAGCTTTTTTCGCATGTGTCGACACATTGCTGTATGAAGCGGCTCCGTGCCCGAGGATGAGGGCGAAGGGGGCCACGTTTTCCGTCATTACAGTGGCGGGATGTAGGGGCACCTTTGAGCCAAATTGCACTTCTGCCTCGCAGTAGGAGATAATGATGTGTTTTCTAAAACTTGACTCTTCAATTATTTTGTGCAATATGTATTTACGGCTGTAAAGGAGAATTTCGGTCGCTGTCTATTGAACGGCAGACCCTTGTAATTTTTGATTTCAGTTTCTTTGGTTATATAAAGAATATTTCATTAAGAATGACACTTATTAAAACAGTGCTTTCCAGTTTCTATTATATTTTTTGTGCACTTCCAGGTGTGCAAATATCCAGTACAATTTGCAGTTTCATCATGCAGCGATTCACGCTTCCTGAACGTTTAGAAAGCATTAAAAAATTTCACCGAAATGGGAGATCAGTTGTTCAGCAGAGAATTGGGTCGCCATTACCGTTTATCTATTCAAACTCCTACGCCACAATGTGGCCAGGTTTAAGCAGGATTTCATTCTACACGGCCAGAAGCCACTAAGAAGACAATGTAAAGCGCAAAGTGAGAACAATGTCGCAGAAGTAGAGGCTGGTATTGAGGAAGAGCTGAATGTGTCAGTTTCAACACGACCTCAACAGCCGGCCGGTGTGGCCGTGCGGTTAAAGGCGCTTCAGCCTGGAACCGCGTGACCGCTACGGTCGCAGGTTCGAATCCTGCCTCGGGCATGGATGTGTGTGATGTCCTTAGGTTAGTTAGGTTTAAGTAGTTCTAAGTTCTAGGGGACTGATGACCACAGCAGTTAAGTCCCATAGTGCTCAGAGCCATTTGAACCATTTTTGAACCTCAACGGTTTCCGTTATCTGAGACATAAACTTGGCGAACCTTGCAGAACCATTGGGGCCTGCATCCATACGAAGTTGTATTAACTCGAGAGTTGAAGCCAAACGATCACAGATTGCGTCGTGAGTATGACGACTGGGCAGCACAGCAGCTGACAGCTGATCCTCATTTCAGTAGAAAAATCGTCTTCTTGAGCGATGCGTAATTTTTGTCTTAGTGGCTTCGTCAACACACAAAGTTGTCGATATTCGAGCTAGAAAAGCCCATAAGTGATCCGCGAGGTGACACAGCATTCAGAAAAACTCACTGTGTGGTGCGGTTTATGGAGTGGCGGCGTCACGGGACGTTATGAAATATCATCACAGTCAATGAAAACAGCTACAGATGTATGTTACGCGGATATCTGTGGCTAGAACTTGAGATCATATATATTGGAAATATGTGGTTCCAGCAGGATGGGGCTGCGTGCCTCACAGCTGATGCTACCTTCGATTTGCTGAGGGAGAAGTCTGGTAACCGGATCATGTCAAGACTTGCATCTGTGAATTGGCCGCCACTGGGGCGTGTGATTTAACATCCACGATTTTATTTTATTTTATTTTATTTAAGCTGCATCAAAGCTCAGGACTGTGCTGACAAGCCACAACTTTCGAACATTTCGAGGCGAACATTCGTGAGACTATCGTAGACACAACGCTACTGATTTTAGGAGGAGTGACTAGCAACTGGAGCCACCACGTGGGTCAGTTCATTTAAAGCCGTGGTGGACACTGAGCGATATTTTGTTTAGAACGTAACTGCAATGTATAAGCTTCAACAGAAAACACAATTTGCTTTGTAACATTGGCTGATTTTTCAAATTTCAAATAGCGTAACTCTTAATGGAAAAAAATGAAGCTTAATGAAAAATGAAGCTTAAAAACTAAAGCTTTAATTTAGCGAATACATGATCTGCTCCAGGTGCAAATTTCACTGGAAACAACTAAAAGACCCAGAATTTGGTGTCATTCCTGTGATCCTGGTGGGTGACGCTGTGGTAAGACTGTAGAATGGTATCTGAGAGGGGGGCGGTCGGAGGTTGAAATCCCCGTCCGGCCTTCCAGATTTAAGTTTTCCATCTTTTCCTTGCACCGTCTAAAGCGAATGCTGGGATGGTTCCTGGTACTTCCCTCAATCCGAGGTTCCGCTCCTTCTCTGATGACGGGACTGTAACGCTAATCTTCCATCCTTGCTGGTTCCCCCTACCGGCACATTATGAAGCGTGCGGGTATTGTTAGGCGGACCTGAGGTTAGAGGTCTCATGAGCGTAGTGTACGTCGAAAGGTGACCTTGCACGTCGCAGTCGCACAACTCGAGACGCAACAGGCTCATCCACAATGCCCTCAGGCATGGTTCAGCACTGTCTTCCCGTCAACGTATAACGTCAGAACAATGCTGCAGATCACAGGGCGTCTGAAAGCATTGTTCCACGGTGTTTTTTGCAAAGAAGCTGGAGCTGAAAAGCTGACAGGTGGCAGCAGCACGCATATCTGACTGATGTTCAGATATACCCGCTGCAGCACTGTCAGATACATTTTTTTTTTCTTTCTGAGGACAAGAATATGTAGAAGCAAATGTTTGTGTGCAATGAACTGCTAGGTCACACCATGAATACTGCTGTCTTCAGTAAGAAATGTAGATGTGTAGTATTTTTTGAAACCTAACATTTTCACTATCAGTACAAAATTGAGCTGCAATTGGTTGTCAACGGGTGAAAAGATATTATGAACGTTCTAAATTTTTAACCGCAGAAATAAATCAGAGAGCTTCATCAGGCTTTGCAGTTGGTACACATACAGAAGAATATGGAGAGATTTTCTTGTTATAATTTTAGATATAATCGTTGACAAAAGTAGCTACTGTTTGTAATATGGAATTTTATTGTTATATGATGCCCTGCTATCCTCCGAAGAAGATTTGAACAACGTTAGTTGCAACGCAGCGCCAGGTGATTTCTGAAAGAAAGATATGACTTAGGTTTCCACAATGGTTTGCTGCTGCTGTGGTCCTATGGTTACTGTCTGGGCAGCTTACAGCTATCGTAGACGCAACTGTATTTGTGTAATACTCTGCATCCCGTAAGATTCAGACTGCTGTCGATGCGTGAGACCACTTCGCCGCTCGTGATTAGCCGAGCGGTCTGAGGCGTGTTTGTCCTTTAGATAATTTAGGTTAAGTAGTGTGTAAGCTTAGGGACTGATGACCTTAGCAGTTAAGTCCCATAAGATTCCACACACATTTGAACATTTTTTGAAGACCACTTCGGCCATCAGAAAACCACCACTGCCTATTGAATCACTGCTTTCTTATTGCACCAGCAGCACTTTTGGTAGTCGGATCGAGTCGTGGTAACACCACATTTGGTAGGCATAGGACTATGGATAATAAACGTTCCAGTCTCATTAATGTGACCATCGTCTATGTTCGACGTCACCTTACAATAATCACTCGCAGACGGCAGGTGGCAGCAATAGCAGTGGGAGGTATGTAAAGCGTGTCGCAGAGATGCGGAAAAAAGTGCACTCGCTGTCATAATGTGGAAACGGAGAGATTTATCTGACGTCAAAAGGTGCATTATCATTCCCGTTGCAGAGTGAAAGCATTTCCACAATAGCAAGACAAGTCAAGCTCAAAGATGTTACCCAGTTAATTTAACGGTAGGCGTCGCAGACAATGCTTTTTCAAGCGTCCTATGTCACGCACCGAAGAGGGCGGACGCCTCCACGGAGCAGAGTGGCGCAGTGGAAGCGTGCTGGGCCCATAACCCAGAGGTCCGTGGATCGAAACCACGCTCTGCTAAAATTGTTCTTTTTCTAGTTTGTAAACTGTTCGCGGGACGCCGTTGTTAAAGCATACTGTGCATGGCAAAACTGTGTTTCCCAAAACCGGTGCTCGGCAACTGCGTTGCACCAATGATCACAGATGTCGGGGCTGTACGATTATTTCGGAGAAGTGTATGGGCGAACAGATGTGCATCTGTTGAGCAACTGACGGTACAGATGCACCAAGGAGCATAAATGGGCATGGGCTGTGGCAGCAACGCCTGGTTCATGTACCCTTGCTGACAGTTGCTCAACATCGACCAAAGATGGAATTTGCACGCCAATATTGCAACTGGACGTGGCCTTTTTCTGATGAATCCCATTTTATGCTCCATCCGACTGATGGTCTTTGTTGCCCTGCAGCAATCGTCCGAAGCGCCCAGAAGGGAGCGTTATGGTCTGGGGAATGTTTTCGTAGCATTCCTTGGGTGATCTAGCCATTCTGGAAGGCACAATGGATCAACACAAATATGCATCTATACTTGGAGACCATGTCCACCGCTACATCCTCTTTGTTTTCCCTCGGCATGATGACATGTACCATCTATGTCGTGGTTCGAAAAGCACCAGGATGGGTCTACCGTACTCCCCTGACCACCACACTCCTTGGGTTTAAGCCCAGTCGAGAATTTGCGGGACCACCTTGTTCGGGCTGTCCGCGCCATGGATCCTCAGCCGAGAAACCTAACGCAACTGGCCACGGCACTGGATTCGGCATGGCTCCATATCCATGTCGGTGTCTTCCAGAACCTTAATGAGTCCGAGTTACATTCAGGCTTTTGACGGGTGGCTTCATTAATGAGACTCGACCATGTGGTATAAGCATCCTGACCGACAGAGTGCGCCCCAATGCCTATTTTAAATCCAACAAATCTCGTCAGTATTTCATAGACTAAAGCCATGGAATATTTTTGATAGTGATTCTGTCATCTTACCGATGGTGAACGAGAAAAATGTGTACCGTTATGCAGTTTGATCCTTCCCTTCCTCTTGACATTACACAAACAAATGAAAAACGGGACAAAGGGGTCGCAAAATCCTCTTGCAAGATTGTTTCAGTGTTTGCCACATAAACTCAAGCAAATTTGTAACAGAATTCGAGTTCGAATACAGCGGTCTAGAATAATATTCCTTGCGTCAATTCGACTGATGGCAGACGAGCATAACGGCTAAAAAAAAAAAAAAAAAAAAAAAAAAATTGGGCTCCAAGCACTATGGGACTTAACATCTGAGGTCATCAGTCCCCTAGACTTAGAACTACATAACCTAACTAACCTAAGGCCATCACACACATCGATCCCCGCGGCAGGATTCGAACCTGCGACCGTAGCAGCAGTGCGGTTCCGGAATGAAGCGCCTAGAACCGCTCGGCCATATCGGCCGGCAAGCATCATGGCCTACTGGTCCATAAATACGATCGAAAATCTAGATTACTACAAATAAGCCACTGCATAAGCAATCACTATTCATATGGGTGGTTAGAAAGACTAACCGTTACTCGAGCATATTATTGAGTCGATATTGAAAAGACTGCAGCGCCAAATAACGTGTTACGAATAAGTCATAGTTTTCGTCGCACAATCTAACAGTTTTTGCCTAGTCTGCATGTTGTCGAGTAATGTTGAAGACAAACGGTTGACATGACGTCAGTTTGTAACTGGATATTTATTGTTGTCGGCAGTACCAATGTCAAGACAAAAATGAAGGCTATTCGCCTCCAGTTTTGCCATCTTTCCGTTACTCCACGTCGAATCTTATGGCAACATTCTGTAAGCTGTCAATGCGTGATAAAACTTATTAGAATCGAAACATCCAATCTGATAAAATGGAGACAACTGGAGAGCCCATTCCCGTAGAGGTCCTTAAAGTAAAGAAGGTCGAGCAAATGAAATTCACTGAAGTGAAATGAATGGGGATGAAATTACGAAGACGCAGTGACTTGTAATGATACCAGTTCGGTCCGTTCGGGATGTCAAATTTGCAGTGTAATGAATCTGTTCTGTGTAGTGAAAATTTCATTTCGGTAAATTTATTTCAATTCCTATATACCCATAGGGCAGGGTAAGTCAGTTTCCGGCCTGTGCGCGTTCTTATACTGCCTAATAGCAGTAAGGCAAATGCTGGTTACAATTCATTCCTCCAAAGATTTTCATTTGTAATAACATATTCATAAAAAAAGGTGTTTGTGCAGCTCTGTGTTGTGGTAGGTATCAGCATATTTGATACTAGCTGTGCATGAATATTTCATAGCTCATCCTGGCTATTACAGTCACATCTGAGGTGAACCGGATACACGTTATATAATGATATAAACTTCGGGAGAGCACTGTTGGAACCCAGTGTAGATGTGATTTTTATATGTGGTTTATTGCGCACACATGAGTGTGTTGGTTGTTTTTCTCTGTGTCGAACAGGCCTCCCGCATACAATTCACGAACTTTACGACCTGATGTTTTCTGCACAGTCGTAATTGCACTAATAAGTGGAATAAGCCTGTCAGTGTACACTAACCGGTTTGCGTCTAAATGTCCATACTTCAACACCAGACCTGCTGCCCAGGGGAAAATATGTGTTAATAGCTTGCTCATGCCACGTGTACTTGGAGGTGCTACCCAGTCTACGACATGTTCTAGCTACAACTACTAGTATACAAATGACGCAAATACTAATGTAATAATGTGTTGTTCAGTACACTGTCCTTAGTCACCAATAGAAATTTCTACAGTTATAGCCGTTACACCCTGCATAAACATTTCCGAAATGAATGTTCACTCTGCAGCGGAGTGTGAGCTAGTATGAAACTTCCTGGCCGGCCGCTGTGGGCGAGCGGTTTTAGGGGCTTCAGCCTGGAACCGCGCGACCGCTACAGTCGCAGGTCGGAATCCTGCCTTGGGCATGGATGTGTGTGATGTCCTTAGGTTAGTTAGGTTTAAGTAGTTCTATGTTCTAGGGAACTGAGGACCTCAGATGTTACGTCCCATAGTGCTCAGAGCCATTTGAACCATTTTTTGAAACTTCCTGGCAGATTAAAACTGTGTATTTGATCGTGATTCGAACGAGGACAAAGGTGAACCACACTGTTACGCAGAACAAGCTCTTGCAATGTCTGCCATTGGATTTGGCTAGACATCTACGTACCGCTTTCGAGCACAACTCACTATCCTCCCATTTCGAAATAAAAGCCCTTTGAAAGTCTGTGACGTGGTATTCAGACGAATGACGATGTTATAAAAACGCACTTTATTTGCGGAACGGATGTTTATATGCGGAGCCTGAGCATTACCGCTGGGATAGCTTGAGGCTCACTGCGACAGATACTGGGTGTCCCACATACAACCGGGACGCCTCGCGCCCTCGATTCAAGTAACAACAAACAAACTAAAAAATAATAGATAATAGAAAAATTAAAAACATGTACTTCCCTGTTTATAAGAGAAACCGGAAGTGGTGGCCATGGGCATCCAGGCATCGCTGCGTTTGCGTGATGACGTTAACAGCAACATGCTGTAATTCTGCAGGCACGATGTTGTTAATTTCTCTAATTACGTTCCGCTTAAAATCGTCTATTTACATTTTAATGTGCCCCGTAAATAAAAATCACACGATGCTAAGTCCGGGGATCTTAGGGGATCAGAGGCTTTTACTGACAAATCTGTCTTCTGGGAACACGTCGGTAATGTGGACCATACTTTGGTTGGATGTATGGGCGGTAGCTCCATCTTTTTGGAATAATGCTTCTCTGCATCTGTTAATTGTACCTAGAAAGAATCAAAGATCTCTAGACATTTGGCACTGTTGAAGGTGTAATTGAAAAATATGCGGCAGGCCCTGTGACCGAGAGGTTCTAGGCGCTTCAGTCTGTAACCGCGCGACCGCTATGGTCGCAGGTTCGAATCCTGCTTCGGAACGGACGTGTGTGATGTCCTTAGGCTAGTTAGGTTTTGAGTGGTTCTAAGTTCTAGGGGACTGATGACCTCAGATGTTAAGTCCCATAGTGCTCAGAGCCATTCGAACCATTTGAAAAACATGCGGCCAATAATGCGTATGCCAGACAATGCACATCAGACACCTATCTTCTATGATTTCTGAAGTTTTTCATGCAGAATATGTGGGTTGCCCTGTGTCCAGTATCTGCAATTCTGAGAGTTTACGTAACATGACAAATGAAACCAGACCTGGGCGACGATGAATCAGTCCGAACGTTACCGACTATTCCGTTCAGAAGCATACATACATACATTAATCTTTGTTCCACAGGTCATGGATACGACATTTCGTAATGATGTGGAATGTGTCACTTTAACATACGTATTTTTTACACAAAATAATTTTTTTACAGTTAATACTTCATATCTAAGAATTCATCTATTTAGTAGAAGGAGTTGTCATTCAGAAATTCTTTTAATTTGCTTTTAAATGTTGGTTGGCTATCTGTCGTCAGACTTTTAATACTATTTGATAAACGGCCAAAGATTTTTATGGCAGCATAATTCACCCCTTTCTGAGCCAAAGTGAGATTTAATCCAGAATAGTGAAGATCATCCTTTCTTCTAGTGTTGAATTTATGCACTTCACTGTTATTTTTGATTTGGAATGGATTATTAATGACAAATTTCATAAGTGAATATATGTATTGCGAAGGTACTGTGAATATCCTGAGTTCCTTAAATAAATGACAGCAAGGTGATTTTGGGTGGGCTACAGCTATCATTCTGATTACACGCTTTTGTGCAACGAATACTTTCCCTCTTAATGACGAATTACCCCAAAATATGACGCCATATGAAAGCAGCGAATGAAAATAGGCATAGTAGGCTAATTTACTGATATGTTTATCATCAAAATTTGCAATAACCCTAAAAGCATAAGTAGCTGAACCTAACCATTTCAGCCGATCTTCGACGTGTTTCTTCCAATTCAATTTCTCATCAATGCACACACCCAGAAATTTTGAGTATTCCGCCTTAGCAACAGACTTCTGTTCATAATCTATATTTATCAATGGTGTTATACCATTTACTGTACAGAATTGTATAAATTGTGTTTTCTCAAAATTTAGTGAGAGTTTATTTGCAGAGACCCACTTAATTATTTTCTTACTTGTCGGGTGTGATTACTATACTTGTATCATCATCTAAAAGAACTAGCTTAGCACCTCCATGAATACAGAGTGGCAAGTTGTTAATGTATATTAAGAACAATAAGGGACCCAAGACTGAACCCTGTGGGACACCATTCTTGATACATCCCCAGTTAGAGGACTCTACTGCTTTTGCAGACTATCTGTACTGTTAATTTCAACATTCTGCATTCTTCCAGTTAAGTATGAATTACACCATTTGTGCACTGTCCCACTCATAGCACAACACTTAAGCTTATCTACAGGAATTTCGTGATTCACACAATCAAAGACCTCTGAGAGATCACAAAATATCCCAATGGGTGATGTTCGGTTATTCAACGCATTTCATACTTGATCAGTGAAAGCATATATAGCATTTTCTGTTGAAAAGCCTTTCTAAAAACCAAATCGACATTTTGTTAGTACTCTATTTTTACGAATATGTGATGCTACTCCTGAATACATTGCTTTTTCAAGAATTTTGGATAAAGCTGTCAGAAGTGAGATTTGGGGGTAGTTGTTAGCATTAGATCTACCCCCTTTTTTGTGCAATGGTTAACAATAGCATATTTCAGTCTCTCTGGAAAAATGCCCTGTTTCAGTGAGCTACTACATATGTGGCTAAGAATCCTACTTATTTGTTGGGAACAAGCTTTTATCACTCTGTTGGAAATGTTATCTATTCCATGTGAGCTTTTACTTTTGCGTGAATTTATTATTTTCCTAATTTCAGTAGGAGCGGTGGGTTGAATTTCAGTTTTATCAAATTGCTTAGGTACTGCCTCTTCCATATACTGGCTTGCATTTTCTAATGAATAGCTAGATCCTATTTTCTCTACAACACTTAAAAATTATCATTAAAAATGTTTTCTACTTCTGACTTCTTGTTAAGAAACTTTTCATTGTGTCTGGTAGAAATGCAGTCTTCCTGTGCTCTCGGTTGCCCTGTTTACATGTTAACAATATTCCAAATTGTTTTAATTTTATTATAAGATGCTGCCCCAAGTCCTTTGCTGTTTCTGAGTTTCTGACAGAATTGCATATGTTTGGCAGACTGAATTTTATTTTGTTTTCCTGAACTTTAATTCTTTTTTTCGAAAATTCTCTCTGGTATACTTTACTGCTTGCTTAACGTACAGGCCGATCAATATTGTGGATAGGTTACAACCCTGTCTCACTCCCTTCTCAACTACTACACCCTTTCCATCTCCTTTGGCTCTTATAAATGCAATCTGTTTTCGGTACAAGTTGGAGATAACCTTTCCCTCTATTTATTTTACCCCTGCCACTGTGAGAATTTCAAACATTTCAACATTTCAAAAGCTCTGCCAAAATCTGCAAATGCTACAAAGGTCGGCTTACCTTTCTTTAACTTCTTAGCTAGGTTGTAGCGTTTCTCTACATTCCTGCTAAACCTAAACTAATGTTCCCCGAAGTCTACTTTTATTTGTTTTTCCGTTATTTGTAATTTGTATTTTACAACCGTGACCTATTAAAATGTGGGTTTGGAAATATTTACAGCTGTCAGAACCTGCCTTTTTTCGAACTGGGATTACTAGATTCTTCTTTAAGTCTGCGAGGGGCATTTTTCCTACTTAGGTGTTTCAGTACTTTGTCAGTTTCTCTACATAGTATCGTATCTCCCATCTCATCTACCTGCTCTTCTCTGTCTATAATATTGCCTTCAATTTAATTTTCCTGGTATATCACTTCGATATCTTTCTTCTACATTTCATCTTTCACTTCTTTACTTAGTACTGTTTGCCACCTGAACTCTTGCAACATTCATGCAGGAGCTTCTCTTTTCTCTTCTCCATTTTCCTAAAGGTGGCGCCTATCTTTCACCTAGTTAAACATGCCTCTACAGCCTTATATTTATCGTATAGCTGTTGCAGGTTAGGAATCTTGCATTTTATGTCAATTTCATCTTCCAGTCTCCTGTATTTCCTTCTGCCTGCTCCATTTGCTACATTTTCATATTTCCTTCTTTCGTGAAGTACATTCATATATCGCGTACTTTGTTTGGTCGTCCCCTGCCTTCACTATTTCGTATCTCAAAGCTACCCATTCGTCATCCATTATATTCCTTTCACTTGTTTCAGCGAATCGTTACTCTGAACCACATCTGCTTCTTTCAATTTGTACAGGTCTCATCTCCTTCATTTCCTACCTTTCTCTAATTCTTCATTTGTAATGTACGGTTCATAAGCCGCACATTTTTATAGTCAACGCTAAGCGTTGTCTTTGCGTTATTTTCTGTGATCGGCCTCTTCCTTGGCCATTCATTAATTTCTTCCTCTTCACCGCGATGTTATGGACTGCATTATTGCCCGGCTTGTGGCAATAATGTTATTTCTGAAAATGATTTTTCTTTTTCATGTTGGGAGATAACTATTTGGCTTTCCTCTACAGTTTTTTCCTTCGCTTTGCAGCCCATTTTGCTTTTGCACGCCATTAACCGTGTCCTAGGACCAAAAGCTTGCCAGTGAATGGTTCATTAGTCGTTTCTATGTTTACATTTCTGATGGTGTAGGAGAAATTTGTTCTCCGCTGTGTGAAGAAAGCTGGTACAGGATTTATATTTACATTTTGCAGAGGACTACTTATTTAATCCTTTTATATGTACAGATTAGGAAGGAAACCATATAGTGTTAGTTTACCATATAATATCTCCGGTAC
Organism: Schistocerca nitens; assembly: GCF_023898315.1. Lineage (NCBI taxonomy): Eukaryota > Metazoa > Arthropoda > Insecta > Orthoptera > Acrididae > Schistocerca > Schistocerca nitens. Next base: position 599,997,406 of record NC_064614.1, on the reverse strand, counting down.
TGATGTTTAATTCTAATAAATGAAGTTATTCTACATGAATAACTGTGTATGAATACTTTTTTTTCGTGACTGGATAACCGGTAAGAATTTTAATAGTGTCTGAGATGTGAGTGATGGAGATCAGTAATTCACGGTGGAATCGGAAGGAGCCGGGGCCTCCCCTTCAAGCGTCGCCCGCATCTCGTGGTCGTGCGGTAGCGTTCTCGCTTCCCACGCCCGGGTTCCCGGGTTCGATTCCCGGCGGGGTCAGGGATTTTCTCTGCCTCGTGATGGCTGGGTGTTGTGTGCTGTCCTTAGGTTAGTTAGGTTTAAGTAGTTCTAAGTTCTAGGGGACTTATGACCACAGCAGTTGAGTCCCATAGTGCTCAGAGCCATTTTGAACCTCCCCTTCAAGCAGGTGTCCGAGGCTGGCGAGGCGCCAGCACGGCACGTGCGCCCGCGACACGAGAGGCGGCCGCGCACGTGAGCCAAGGCAGTGACGTAGAGCTGTGACGTCACGCGTGCCGGCGGCCGGCGCTCCTGGTCCGTCCTGGCGCTCTGGTCTGGCGTCGTCGACGCCGCTGCCAAACCGTCAACAGCGGGCTGGCATGCTCGCCGAGTTCGTAGGAATTCATTAGTGCCGCAATTCAGCTCTGTAGTACTTCCACTTTCAGGCTTCTCAGAAGAAAGCGACAGCTCAGCGCTTCGCGAAAAACGGCAGACAGGCGAACACCATTACGAAGTTTTCTATTTGCTTGTCTGGTTTCTGTGTATCAACGTGCACATATCTCATTAATACACAGTGAAACAAACACAAAATAAGCTGCACTTCACAAAAACCTGGACGAACTGGGTTAGCGTGAACCAGCAATTTTGATGATCAAGAATAGTACCAGAAAGTCCGTAACTCCCCGCAGAGTCGTTGTCACCGCAGAAATAAGGAGCCCCTACAGCGATCCGTAGACCAATCCAGTAGCAGGCAGCCGAGTTCCAACGGCGTGCCACGAGGATGGTTTGTGCAGTCTTCAGTCGGCGAACGCTATGACAGTGGAGCGCCTAGCCGCTGCTTACGAAGACATTCTGGCGAATCGCCGGGAGCACCGCCTATCCTGAGTTGCAGCGACCCGCAAACTCTGACTCGATAACGCCGGTATCCTTCGTGGCGGGATCGATCTCGTTATTCAGCCGAAAAAGATTTAAGACTAATATGCGCACCACTTATATGTCTCGGCTGTCGTGCTGAGAACTAGGAACTTGCGACTTGCGTGCCTAGTGTGAAGAATGCACCAGATTTCTTAATGATCTCTTACAGCTCTGTGTCTCTTATACAAAAGAAGATGGCTGAAAAATTTCACCTGACCATAATCTGCCATCAAAACACACCTACGTCAGTTTTAAAATTTCTCTTCCGCGTAGGTCTCTCCATGCTTTGAATAAAAAACACATTTGATTGACGCTTCAGTGAGCCGAGAGAGAGCGGCCAGCCGCCAGCAGAGCACAGTTCATTCTCGAAAGCAGCATGTTCGCTGTCTTCTCCGTTTTGTATGTGCATGCGCAGTTGTCAGTTCTGATCGCCGTCGCTGTAGTCTGTCCCTTAGAGAGTTGCTGTGTACGAGCTGTACTGCCAACAAGGACAGTGAGCAATGTGGGTAGTCGTGGTATGCCAAGTACAGTAAACAATCTCTCCAATGACGTGCAAAAGACGGGAAAACTGTTGTTAGCGTTTTAAAACCAATGCTAAGTTACCAGGAGTCACTAGCACGTCTCACACGTCTGAAAATTTCGGGAAGAACATGCCAACAAAGTGCTGAAACGTCGCGCACGTCTTCTCGGGGTAATATCGTTCTCTAGTAAAGCAAAGGTAACGAGACCTCTACAACTTACTAGCAATTTTCACACGAATCATGAATTAATCACTGGGTTATACTGTTCTGTTATTGTGTGTCCCTGGGTTTACACGGTTCAGTATTATCGAATTATACGCGCCGAATCAAGTTATGACGACAGTTTTTTCCTTCAAAAAAATCTGGGGCTGGGACGTTTCTTTTGAACATTTCACACACAATCAATCCTTCGTTAAAACTATGTACTTTGAAGCTCTGTGTTGTGTTTATTCAGCAGCAATGCTACTGTTTCTTGGTTCAGCAGACGGATGACGATGTTGTAGAACCGCGTACACGGCTGACAAAACGTGCTCCTGCTTCACATAGTTCTAGTCGAATTCGCATGTCTTTTAAACATAGGGAGGTGGAGAACGTGTCACGGTGGGGGACTCGACTGCATGGGCGATGAGGGTTGAAATGGCGAGTGCCCTCAATATCTTCAAGCGAATGTTGGGATGTTTCCTTCATCGATCCCACTCGATATTAATATTGGCCACGAAGTCGACAGGACGTCAGGAACTGTAGTACAAGTGCCTTGGTTGTAGTCGTCGCCACTGACGACCTATCACTTCTATTTTGTTGGCCGTAGTACCTCTACCGACAGTAGCTGAACGCTATAAAATGTGTAGTTCTTCAATACGTCATCACTATTAGACAAAAAAATTAATTGCTCTTTATATGGTCACGGATATCGAAACAGCATACACTGTTTACATTGTCATGAAATAGACACGAAGTACCTTTCTTTCAAACTATGGAACTTTGTTTACCTGTGTTTTAAGATACGTACGAGAACATCGATATATCAGAAAACGAGTGAAATGTCACATGATTATTTCGGATAGTGCTCGCATTTCCTCGACATAAATACGACGAATGTTGTCAGCCTGTCATATCAAGTGTTTCAACAGTTGTAATGCACGAGTAGTGAAGCGCAGTTCCCAATGTAATCAGCACACAAATCACACGCAACCATTCTGACGCGCAGGGTGTTTCCGTACTTACAGCGGCCTTAGGTCAGTACTGGTACACTCGCGTCACAGTTGTACCTATCCCGGGTGCTACGTCCAAGCGCTAGATCTGTTTATCCTACGTACTACAGCACTTTCATTGTACTAGAACAGAGTTAAACGCGGCCGATACTGGGTACTCAGTACACTTACATCTCTCAGCGGTGAAAATGTCACACGAATATCTCACTACGTTTTACTTACACTCTGTTATACACAATGGTCAAATATCCGGAGTTAGTCTCTATTTACATGAAAGTTTCATTACCAAGGGGAAAAGAAAACAGAGGTAAGAAATTTGCAACTTGGTGTACTGGCACTGTCTCGCGGAACGTACAGCGCTGCATAAATGTCTGTTGTCAACAACCTTGCTACACTAGTTAACGTAATAGTAAAAATACAAGAGGCACCCAACATTCACAATTTAACCATTATCTGGCAGAAAATGGCGTTTACGTTTACCCACACAAGATTATGATCTGCTTCCTCATCAATCAAGTTGATAAACATTGAAAAATAATAAGAAAAACAAGTTTAACAAATTTCTGCTCCACAAAAAGTATTCAACAGATAAGACATTTGACATAAATATACAATGTACTCATGTAAATAGACTGTATGCGCGGACGTAAACAATAAGAAACGCATGATCTATCTAACCAATAGAAACATCATAACGGAATGTGATCGTTGCAACATACTCCTGACTGACTCCTAACTACTTGCACTGCAATATTTTGCATTGTCAGTCGCAGTGTGATGTTTTCGTGACCTCAAGTTGTTGTTGTACTGATAAAGACTTAGTGTCTCTTCAGTGCACTGCGAGTAGCCAAATTTAAATGACATGTTGTACCTGGAACAGATCAGAATATCTGCTACAAAACCTACTGGAGCTGAACAAGCTATCTAAGCATTGCTGAGATGACATTATAATGGCATATTACATACTGTTTACTTTTCCCAATGCAGTGTTTACTTATTTGTGACACACTTTTAGCTCAGAAGCATAGAAAATGGGAAGAAAGCACAGAACCATCATAGTTGATTCTGTTTACAAACTATTACAAAAAATAGATGCTAAAAATCCGAAGCTAATCTTCAGTTAATTTTTGCCACATGATTCTTATAAGAACGCTAGCAGTTGACACTTCATCCCCCACTAACCGGATGAGTATTTACAAACACACGTAAATGTATACATAGACGCATAAAGTATATTCTTAAGTTCCTGCGTTTTCTATATTTCCACTGAGATTTCGTTGATTGATTTCACTACCCGCTCGTTAGTAACGCATAACCTGATCCAAAATGCTCAGTAGTGAATAAAACAATTCATTCCATGCCAGTATATCACGATTTGGCGCAGTTTGAGCTTTGCAAGAACAATAAATGCACGAAGCATCGGAAAGTTTGAGATGGCGGGGTAATTTACATAGCTGCCGACGAACGCTTCTCACCGCTGGACGAGATTTCGCGGACGTAAACAAACCAGTCCGCAGCGCAGCAGCAGCCCCGCGTTACTCACCAATTGTCTGAGACTGCGACGAATCCGAATCTCCCGCCTCACTGCGCCGCCGATGATGTTCCACTGTCTGACCGACGGCAGGCACACGCCACTCGCGCACAGTATTTTTGACAGGTGTTGAGAGTCGCAGCACAGCGCGCGTGCTCGGTTACATAGCACAACGCCCCATCCCGGTACGCGGCGAGACACCGACTGAGCCGCCGCCAGCTACCGCAGAGCTGTCGCAACAGTGGCGCCGCGGGGCGACGGTAGAGTGAACTAAGCTCCCGGCTCGGGCCCTGCTGCCGCCGTATTGATGTGCAGCAGCCAGGATTGCCAACTGCACTGCTACCGCTTCTGCCGCTGCAGTTCATCGATTGCAGGATCCCGGACGCCTCCAGATTACGACGCAGTTTGTCGGCAGGACCTGTGGGAAGCTGCGTGCAAAGTGCTGTGTGAAGCATTCATCCTGCTCAATCTCCTTCAACTACTGTAGCGCCTCTAGCATCGTTACAGTGGCTACAATGTTACAACACTTTAAAAATCACGAAACGTGTCATATACCTGTGACAGTGACTCTGCATTATTATTACTTTAGTTTTCCTTTGGTACTGGCAGTAATTCGTGGTAACTGTAATCTTAGATACTCTATGTGATTAAAAGTATCCGGAGACCTGGCTGAAAATGACTTACAAGTTCGTAGCGTCCTCCATCCCGCGGGACTGCTACGGTCGCAGGTTCGAATCCTGTCTCGGGCATGGGTGTGTGTGGTGTCCTTAGGTTAGTTAGGTTTAAGTAGTTCTAAGTTCTAGGGGACTTATGACCTAAGATGTTGAGTCCCATAGTGCTCAGAGCCATTTTTTTTTCGTCCTCCATCGCTAATGCTGGAATTCAATACGGTGTTGGCCTACCCTTAGCCTTGATGACAGCTTCCACTCTCGCTGGCATACGTTCAATCAGGTGCTGGAAGGTTTCTTGGGGAATGGCAACCCGTTCTTCACGGAGTGCTGCACTGTGGAGAGGTACCGGTGTCAGTCAGTGAGGCCTAGCACGAAGTCGGCGTTCCAAAACATCCCAAAGGTGTTCTATAGGATTCAGGTCAGGACTCTGTGCAGGCCAGTCTATTACAGGGATGTTATTGTCGCGTAGCCACTAAGCCACAGGCCGTGCATTATGAACAGGTGTTCGATCATATTTAAAGATGCAATCGCCATCCCCGAATTGCTCTTCAGCACTGGTGCTTAAAACACCAATGTACATCTACATCTACATCTATACTCCGCGAGCCACCTTACGGTGTGTGGCGGAGGGTACTTATTGTACCACTATCTGATCCCCCCTTCCCTGTTCCATTCACGAATTGTGCGTGGGAAGAACGACTGCTTGTAAGTCTCCGTATTTGCTCTAATTTCTCGGATCTTTTCGTTGTAATCATTACGCGAGATATATGTGGGCGGTAGTAATATGTTGCCCATCTCTTCCCGGAATGTGCTCTCTCGTAATTTCGATAGTAAACCTCTCCGTATTGCGTAACGCCTTTCTTGAAGTGTCCGCCACTGGAGCTTGTTCAGCATCTCCGTAACGCTCTCGCGCTGACTAAATGTCCCCATGACGAATCGCGCTGCTTTTCGCTGGATCATGTCTATCTCTTCTATTAATCCAACCTGGTAAGGGTCCCATACTGATGAGCAATACTCAAGAATCGGACGAACAAGCGTTTTGTAAGCTACTTCTTTCGTCGATGAGTCACATTTTCTTAGAATTCTTCCTATGAATCTCAACCTGGCGCCTGCTTTTCCCACTATTTGTTTTATGTGATCATTCCACTTCAGATCGCTCCGGATAGTAACTCCTAAGTATTTTACGGTCGTTACCGCTTCCAATGATTTACCACCTATGGCATAATCGTACTGGAATGGATTTCTGCCCCTATGTATGCGCATTATATTACATTTATCTACGTTTAGGGAAAGCTGCCAGCTGTCGCACCATTCATTAATCCTCTGCAGGTCTTCCTGGAGTACGTACGAGTCTTCTGATGTTGCTACTTTCTTGTAGACAACCGTGTCATCTGCAAATAGCCTCACGGAGCTACCGATGTTGTCAACTAAGTCATTTACGTATATTGTAAACAATAAAGGTCCTATCACGCTTCCTTGCGGTACTCCCGAAATTACCTCTACATCTGCAGATTTTGAACCGTTAAGAATGACATGTTGTGTTCTTTCTTCTAGGAAATCCTGAATCCAATCACAAACCTGGTCCGATATTCCGTAAGCTCGTATTTTTTTCACTAAACGTAAGTGCGGAACCGTATCAAATGCCTTCCTGAAGTCCAGGAATACGGCATCAATCTGCTCGCCAGTGTCTACGGCACTGTGGATTTCTTGGACAAATAGGGCGAGCTGAGTTTCACATGATCTCTGTTTGCGGAATCCATGTTGGTTATGATGAAGGAGATTTGTATTATCTAAGAACGTCATAATACGAGAACATAAAACATGTTCCATTATTCTACAACAGATTGACGTAAGCGAAATAGGCCTATAATTATTCGCATCTGATTTATGACCCTTCTTGAAAATGGGAACGACCTGCGCTTTCTTCCAGTCGCTAGGTACTTTACGTTCTTCCAGAGATCTACGATAAATTGCTGATAGAAAGGGGGCAAGTTCTTTAGCATAATCACTGTAGAATCTTACGGGTATCTCGTCTGGTCCGGATGCTTTTCCGCTACTAAGTGATAGCAGTTGTTTTTCAATTCCGATATCGTTTATTTCAATATTTTCCATTTTGGCGTCCGTGCGACGGCTGAAGTCAGGGACCGTGTTACGATTTTCCGCAGTGAAACAGTTTCGGAACACTGAATTCAGTATTTCTGCCTTTCTTCGGTCGTCCTCTGTTTCGGTGCCATCGTGGTCAACGAGTAATTGAATAGGGGATTTAGATCCGCTTACCGATTTTACATATGACCAAAACTTTTTAGGGTTCTTGTTTAGATTGTTTGCCAATGTTTTATGTTCGAATTCGTTGAATGCTTCTCTCATTGCTCTCTTTACGCTCTTTTTCGCTTCGTTCAGCTTTTCCTTATCAGCTATGATTCGACTACTCTTAAACCTATGATGAAGCTTTCTTTGTTTCCGTAGTACCTTTCGTACATGATTGCTATACCACGGTGGATCTTTCCCCTCGCTTTGGACCTTAGTCGGTACGAACTTATCTAAGGCGTACTGGACGATGTTTCTGAATTTTTTCCATTTTTGTTCCACATCCTCTTCCTCAGAAATGAACGTTTGATGGTGGTCACTCAGATATTCTGCGATTTGTGCCCTATCACTCTTGTTAAGCAAATATATTTTCCTTCCTTTCTTGGCATTTCTTATTACACTTGTAGTCATTGATGCAACCACTGACTTATGATCACTGATACCCTCTTCTACATTCACGGAGTCGAAAAGTTCCGGTCTATTTGTTGCTATGAGGTCTAAAACGTTAGCTTCACGAGTTGGTTCTCTAACTATCTGCTCGAAGTAATTCTCGGACAAGGCAGTCAGGATAATGTCACAAGAGTCTCTGTCCCTGGCTCCAGTTCTGATTGTGTGACTATCCCATTCTATACCTGGTAGATTGAAGTCTCCCCCTATTACAATAGTATGATCACGAAACTTCTTCACGACGTTCTGCAGGTTCTCTCTGAGGCGCTCAACTACTACGGTTGCTGATGCAGGTGGTCTATAGAAGCATCCGACTATCATATCTGACCCACCTTTGATACTTAACTTAACCCAGATTATTTCACATTCGCATTCGCTAATAACTTCACTGGATATTATTGAATTCTTTACTGCTATAAATACTCCTCCACCATTGGCGTTTATCCTATCCTTGCGGTATATATTCCATTCTGTGTCTAGGATTTCGTTACTGTTCACTTCCGGTTTTAACCAACTTTCCGTTCCTAATACTATATGCGCACTATTTCCTTCAATAAGCGATACTAATTCAGGAACCTTGCCCTGGATACTCCTGCAGTTTACCAATATTACGTTAACTTTTCCTGTTTTTGGTCTCTGAGGACGGACGTTCTTTATCAACGATGCTGATGTTCTCTCTGGTAAGCCGTCAGGTATTTTATCGTTTCGCCCAAGGGGGGGTCCCTCTAACCTAAAAAACCCCCGTGTGCACGCCACACGTACTCTGCTACCCTAGTAGCTGCTTCCGGTGTGTAGTGCACGCCTGACCTGTCTAGGGGGGCCCTACAGTTCTCCACCCAATAACGGAGGTCGATGAATTTGCAACCATTATAGTCGCAGAGTCGTCTGAGCCTCTGGTTTAGACCCTCCACACGGCTCCAAACCAAAGGACCGCGATCGACTCTGGGCACTATGCTGCAGATATTAAGCTCAGCTTGCACTCCGCGTGCGATGCTGGTTGTCTTCACCAAATCAGCCAGCCGCCGGAAGGAACCAAGGATGGCCTCAGAACCCAAGCGGCAGGCGTCATTCGTTCCGACATGTGCTACTATCTGCAGCCGGTCACACCCAGTGCGTTCAATAGCTGCCGGAAGGGCCTCCTCCACATTACGGACGAGACCCCCCGGCAAGCACACCGAGTGCACACTGGCATTCTTCCCCGACCTACCCGCTATTTTCCTGAGGGGCTCCATAACCCGCCTAACGTTGGAGCTCCCTATAACTAATAGGCCCACCCTCTGTGACTGTCGGGACCTTGCCGGAGAATCGGCCACTGGCCCAACAGGCGAGGCATCCTGTGGTGGCTCGGAAACGATGTCATCACCACTAGGAAGCACCCCGTACCTGTTGGAAAGGCGTAAGGCAGCTGCCACGCGGCCAGATCCCACCTTCGCCTTTCGGCCAGGCACACGCGAGCCCACCACTGTCCGCCATTCACCCTGGAGTGATGGCTGACCGGTAAGATGCTCACTGCCGGAAGACGCAGCGACATCAGGGGTTCCATGTGATTCCAAGGCCACCCAAGTAGGCATAGGTCTCACCACAGTTGCCCCAACGCCACTACGAGCCGACGCCTGCGCCTCGAGCTCGATGAGCCTAACAGACAAAGCCTCCACCTGCCCCCGAAGAATGGCCAATTCTCCTTGCGTCCGCTCACAACAACCACAGTCCCTACACATGACTATGTTTACCCTACTCTATACGGTGACAAATTCCCAATATAATCTTCTGATGAGCTACTCTGATAATCAAGAAACACTCACTGAAATACGAGACGCGAAAACTACGCTAGGTTTCCCCAGAAAAACTATTTAAAAGCTAAGCGCAGCAAATAAGTACAAAATAAATTTCTCTCCTAACGATCAAGAACTGTTAGTTTCTATGCAGAGCAGATAAACACAAATAGAATCCCTTCCTTAGTGGAAGGTCGTAAACAAAATGCAAAATAAACGCTTTATACAAACAGTACTCGCTGCTGCTGGTGCTCTCGCTCTGGCTGTCACAAGACAACTGCCTGTAGGCCTGTAGGCCTGTGCTGTGGTAATGCCACGCAAAACAACACGGGGTGCAAGCCCTATCAATGAAAAACACAACTCCATAACGCCACCGCCTCCGAATTTTACTATTGGCAATGCACACGCTGGCAGAAGACGTTCACCGGGCATTCGCCATACCCACACCCTGCCATCAGATCGCCACATTGTGTACCGTGATTCGTGACTTCTCACAACGTTTTTCCACTGTTCAATCGTCCAATGTTTACGCTCCTTACACCAAGCGAGGCGTCTTTTGGCATTTACCAGCGTGATGTGCGGCTTATGAGCAGACGCTCGACCATAAAATCCAAGTATTCTCACTTCCTGCCTAACTGTCACTGTACCTGCAGTGGATCCTGATGCAGTTTGGAATTCCTGTGTGATGCTCTGGATAGATATCTGCCTATTACACATTACGACCCTCTTCAACTGTCGGCAGTCTCTGTCAATCAACAGATGAGTTCGGCCTGTATTCTTTTGCGCTGCACGTGCACTATCACGTCGGAAACAGTGGACCTAGGGATGTTTAAGAGTGTGAAAATCTCGCATACAGACGTATGACGCAAGTGACACCCAATCACCTGACCACGTTCGAACTCCGTGAGATCCGCGAAGCGCCGCATTCTGCTCTCTCACGATGTCGAATGACTAATGTGGTCGCTGATTTGGAGTACCTGGCAGTAGGTGGCAGCAAAATGCACCTAATATGAAAAACGTATGTTTTTGGGGGTCTCCGGATGCTTTTAATCACATAGTGCAGTTTGCAAGTGAGGCAGGCTATAGGCCTACCTACCATTACTGATCCACACCTGAGGTGAGACATACTTCATAGCCGGCCGGGGTGGCCGAGCGGCTCTAGACGCTACAGTCTGGAACCGCGCGACCGGAATCCTGCCTCGGGCATGGGTGTGTGTATGTCCTTAGGTTAGTTAGGTTTAAGTAGTTCTAAGTTCTAGGGGACTGATGACCTCAGAAGTTAAGTCCCATAGTGCTCAGAGCCATTTGAAAATACTTCATAAATATTTGTGAGTACTAACCCTCTATGGTATTGGGTGTGAACAATTTCACTGGCTCAGTCAAGGACAAAGCAAATGGCAGGCTGATTCGTGGAGCGTGGAAGCGTCAGTATGTTTACTAAAGAGACTGCTAATAAATCCTTTTGAGACATATACCACAAAAGAATCGTGTCTCTAATGCTCTACATGTCAACCAGACGCCACACTCTAGCCTTACGTTTATGTTCTATCATTATCTACACTTATACTGTACGAACCACTGTGAAGTGGAAGGCAGAGGGTGCACCCAGAGGGGGGGGGGGGGGGCGCATTAGTTAGCTCACTGAACTCAACTCGCATTCGGATGGGCTGCGGTTCAAACCCGTGTTAGGTTTTCCGTGATTCCTTAAATCGCTTCAGGTAAATGCCGGGATGGCTCCTTTTCAAGGGCAAAGCCCTTTCCCATCCTTCCCTAATCCGATGGGACCGATGACCCAGCTGTTTGGTCTTGTGCCCCCCAAATCAACCAACTAACCAGAGGGTACGTCCCACTGTACTGGTTATTAGGTCTTCTTCCCATTTCATTCACGTATGATTCGCGGTAAAAACGATTCTTTAAATGCCCCTGTGCGTACCATAATTAATATTATACTCATCATACCTGTGGGAGAGATATATAGGAGGTTGTTGTTTATTTGTAGAGTCATCATCTAAAGCCGATTCTTGAAACACTGTTAGTAGACTTTCTGTGGAGAGTCTGCCAGTTCAGTTCTTTCATCGCAGTGACACTCACCCGCAGGTCAAACAGAGCTGTGACCATTCATGCTGTCCTATGTATACGTTCAATATCCCCCGCCAGTCCTATCTGGTACGGGTCCCACAAATTTGAGCAGTATCTTAGGATGGGTCGCTCGAGTGATTTGTAAGAAATCTCATTTTTATATTGATTTCATTTCCCTACTATTCCACCAATAAACCGAAGTCAGCTACTTGCTTTACTCACGACAAAGTCTATGTGATCGTTCCACTTCATCACCCAACTAAGAGTTACACCCAAGTATTTTAATGTGTTTATAGATTCCAACTGTGATTCACTAATGTTAAATATATAGGATCTATACTTTTTTAAATATTTAGAACAAGCTGCTGCCAATCATTGCACCACTTTGAAATCTTATTAAGGTCTGATTGAATATTTGTACAACTTTGCTCCGACTGTATTTCATTGTAGATAACTGCACCATCTGCGAAAACCTGAGGTTACTATTGATTCCGTCCGCAAGATCATTAATACACAACATGAACAGCAAGGGACCCAACGCGCTTCCCTAGGATACACCCGAGGTTACTTCTACATCTGAGATAATATTCTACGTCCTCCCTACCAAGAAACTCTCAATCCAGTCACATATTTCGTCTGATGCCCATATGGTCGCATTTTGATAATAAGCGTAGGTGTAGATAAACTGAATTTATCTCTCAGGCATGTGGGATACGGGGGCTGGACTAGCAGGTTCAAATGGCTCTAAGCACTATGGGACCAACATCTGAGGTCATCAGTCCTCTAGACTTAGAAGTACTTAAACCTAACTGACCTAAGGACATCACACACATCCATGCTCGAGGCATGATTCGAACCTGCAACCTTAGCAGCAGGGCGGTTCCGGACTAAAGCGCCTAGAATCGCTCGGTCACAGCGGCCGGCGTACTAGCAGAACATTTGAGGTAATTATGAAGGACTGCGAGAATGGTCGCAGGCGTTTTGATCGGCAGAAACGTTGAATCATCCGAAAAAATGTGCCCGATAATCCCAAGAAAATGTAATCAAAGAATTACAAGAGCCGGTTTCACGGGGGGAACCTATGAACATACTTCCGCCCTCGTCGTAATAGGCCCATGGAGCCCATGGAGACAACTGGAAAAATAACAGACTGCGCAGGAGCACGTAGGCAATTATTAGTAACTAGCCACATTCCTGTATGGAACAATAAAAACTGTACTTTTAGCTGCATAAATATTAATCTACCGAAATGTTCTTCAGGAGCAGTACACGTAAGACGCTGATAGTCGGGTTATGCTGTGTTGCTAAAGAAGTTTTCATACTACACGAAAGTAAACAACGACGTCCTCATGCCAGACAAGGTATTGATGCCCTTGATAACGGATCAGTACTACTACGTCACTATCCCGGGACCCAGTACCAGTCGCACGTTGCCTATCTAACGGTTTCCACGGGCAACTAAAATTTGATTTTCAACATACAGCGTAATTATTGCCCGAATTAAAAAAATTAAAATGCAGACATAATCTACTCGTTAAGAGGTATAATCTTATGTCAAAATTCAAACACAACAAGGAAAGTATTATAAACTGAAGCGCTAAAGAAACTAGCATAGGCACGCGTATTCAAATGCAGAGGTATGTAAATAGGCAGAATACGGCCTGCAGTTGGCAACGCCTGTAGGCCTAGAAGACGGCAAGTGCCTGGCACAGTTGCTACAATGGCAGGTTATCAAGATTTAAGTGAGTGTGAACGTGGTGTCACAGTCGGAGCACCAGCGATGGGACACAGCATCTCCGAGGTAACGATGACGTGGGGATTTTCCCGTACGACCATTTCACGAGTGTACCGTGAATATCAGGAATCCGGTAAAACATCAAATCTCCAACATCGCTCCGGCTGGAGAAATATCCTGCAAGAACGGGGCCAACGACGACTGAAGAGAATCGTTCAACGAAACGCAGAAGTGTATTCCTTCCACAAATTGCTGCAGATTTCAATGCTGGACGATCAAGAAATGTCGGCGTGCGGACCATGCAACGAAACATCATCGATATGGGCTTTCGGAGCCGAAGGCCCACTTGTGTACCCTGATGACTGCGCGACACAAAGTTTCACGCCTCGCCTGGGCCCGTCAACAGCGACTTTGGACTGTTGATGACTGGAAACATGTCGGACGAGTCTCGTTTCAGATTGTATCCAGGGGATGGGCGTGTAGTGTAGTTACGAACTGTGTGTTTATCGTGAGGCAGAGTAACTGACGGTGCTGAAATACCGGGACTTTATTTGAGAGTGAGAGCAACAAACTTTACACATAATTTCGAACCCTTGCGAAACGTTTCCTCGCTGATACTCTCCACAAAACGAGGAAGAGAAAAAGGTTTATGCCTTACTACATTTTCGCTGTTGACGCAGCCAAACATCAGCAACAGGTACGAAGTTTTAATTTATTACTTCTTTACTACTGAGTCTATTCGCAATACAGTTTGTAGACAGTATATGCGTATATCACTGAGTGTATCTGCGAAGTTACACTGAAGAGAAAAAAAAAAAAACAGGTACACCTGCTTAATATCGTGTAGGACGCCCGCGAGCACGTAGAAGTGCCCAACACGACGTGGCATGGACTCGACTAATGTCTGAAGTACTGCTGGAGGGAATTGACACCATGAATCCTGCAGGGCTGTCCATATATCCGTAAGAGTATGAGGGGGTGGAAATCTCTTTATTACAGCACGTTTGCAACGCATCCCAGATATGCTCAATAATATTTATATCTGGGGAGTTTAGTGGCCAGCGGAAGTGTTTAAACTCAGAAGAGTATTCCTGCAGCCACTTTGTAGCAATTTTGGACCTGTGGGGTGTCACATTGTCCTGCTGGAATTGTCCAAGTCCGGCGGAATGCACAATGGACATGAATGGACGCAGGTTATCAGACAGGATGCTTACGTACGTGTCACCTATCAGAGTCGTACCTAGACGTATCATGGGACTCATTTCACTCCTACTGCAAACGCTCCACACCATTGCAGAGCCTCTACCAGCTTGAACAGTCCTCTGCTGACATGCAGTGTCCATGGATTCATGAGGTTGTCTGCATAGCCGTAAACGTTCATCCGCTCGATACAATTTGAAACTAGACTCGTCCGACCAGGCAACATGTTTCCAGTCATCAACAGTTCAATGTCGGTGTTGAAGGGCCCAGGCGAGGAGTAAAGCTACGTGTCGTGCAGTCATCAAGAGTACACGAGTGGGCCTTCGGCTCCTAAAGCGCATATAGATGATGTTTCGTTGAATGGTTTTCACGCTGACACTTGTTGATGGCCCAGCACTGATATATGTAGCAATTTGTGGAAGGAATGCGCTTCTGTCACGTTGAACGATTCTCTTCAGTTGTCGCTGGTCCCGTACTTGCAGGATCTTTTTCCGGCTGCAGCGATGTGGAGATTTGATGTTTTACCGGATTCCTGATACTCACGGTACACACGTGAAATGGTCGTATAGGAAAATCCCCAGTTTATCGCTACCTCGGAGATGCTGTGTCCCATCGGTCGTGCGCCGACTACAACATCACGTTCAAATTTACTTAAGTCTTGACAACCTGCCGTTGTAGCAACAGTAACCGATCTAACAAGTGGGCCACACACTTGTCTTATATAGGCGCTGCCGACCGCAGAGCCTGTTTACATGTCTCTGTATTCGAATATGAATGCCTATACCAGTTTCTTTGGCGCTGCAGTGTATGTCATTGTACGACCCATAGCTGGGGAAATATGACGCATAAGCATTCAGATGCGTGAAAAACTAGCTTTTGCTTGAAATGGAGGTCAAGTTACCAAGAATATATTCGAGGAGTTTCTTTTTTTTTTTAATAATGAGAGCACTAAGTGACTTCCAAAAAACTTTTAACACACTTTCAAACTTTTCCTAAACTTTTTCTTGCTTACATTACTTCATTCGTAAAGTAATCAGACGTCCGAGGCTGTTTTATACGTGGGAGTTCGATTCTTTAAAGGACCGGGGGCTTACTGGTGCTTTCATAAACTTACAATTAATATTAGTTTTTAGAGTGAGGTGCTGTTACTACACTAGTGAGCAAAACGTATGGACGAAAGTAACCTTCGCATGATGTGACCGTGTCATGTTACGCAGCTCGATGAAACTCGGACGATTCACAGAAAGATAATGATGATGATGATGATGATGATAGGTGGTTTGTGGGGAGCTCAACTGAGCGGTAATCAGCTCCCGTACAAACGCCCAACCTTTGCTCAGTCCAATCTCGCCACTTTCATGAATGATGATGAAATGATGAGGACAACACAAACACCCAGTCATCTCGAGGAAGGTGAAAAATCCTGACCCCGCCGGGAATCGAACCCGAGACACAAAAGATCTGCTATAGTATAGCACAGAAGGTAACTAAAAGAAATACGTAATGAGACGAACAGAAGTGATTTTTTTTGTTTTTTTTTTGGTTTTTTTTTCTTTTTTTTGTTTTAACGCTGGAATCACCGCGATTCATGATGGACTGTGGACATTACAAATCGGCGAGACACGAGTCTTAATAGGGTATGTGATTACCACGGATTGCAATGCAGGCTCTGCAACGCGCTACAATGCTGACGCATGATTGGTAAGGGGTTCTTGTGGTAGGCCGTTCAGTTCAACTTCCAGCGTGGTTCACAGCCGCTGGATGGTAGTTGGTACATGGGGACGTGGTGCAGTACGTCGGCCCTGACGCATCCCACACGTGCTCGACGATTTAAGTCGGGGGAACGACAGGCCAGCCCGTTCGCCAAATGTCCTCTCAACCAAGAGGTCCTCCACCTCCGCTATTACATGCGATCGCGGCTTGTTATTTACAAAAATTAAGTCAGGGCCGAATGCACGCATGAAAAGACGCACACGAGGAATAGGTGCAGTGTCAGAATAACGTTGACCTGTGAGTGTACCGTGTTCAAAAATTTGGTTGTCATCACGCTCATGTAAACATTATGTCTCACTAGCATCTTAACTTCTGGATGATCAAACGATCACGTTCACCAGTTCCGGACGTACCTTCTTATGCCGTGAGGTGGGAACACCTAATGCACCCACGAACATTGTCGAACATCGAGCTATGTTATTTGGCTGTGACACATCATACGAAAAGCTACTTCCGCCTTACGATTTGCACACCTGTGTACCTAACGCAGCTATCGTTTGCAATGAATGACAGAACCCCAGCGATGCAGTTATCGTGATTTTTCTCTCAATATCTTAGAAAAAAGTGGTGAGGAAGTGCAAAAAAAAAATGCCTCGACAGGTCTAGTGGCCAGGTTTGGACGACTATTGGACAGCAGCGCTGCAGAAATAACGGATGAAACTTCAGCTGTGAGTTTCATGTGAATGGAACCATCGTCTGGCCAACTGAACGTTTCCTTGCTGAGTTAACGTCCTCTGTTCACTCGCAAAGCTGCGTCCTGCAAAATACGGTCGACAACGTACAGAATATTTCAAAGCTCAATAAAAATTTAGAAGAAACTTCACAGCAGCACTGCTGCCGAGAAATCGGCTCAGCCACAGTCTCTGATTTGTTCTCTACTTTGGAGCATATATATACTGGGAGAATACAATTAGTTTTAAGGCAGAGGTGCCTTGCAAGTCCCTGCCGGCCGAAGTGGCCGTGCGGTTAAAGGCGCTGCAGTCGGGAACCGCAACATCCATGCATCGGGCATGGATGTTTGTGATGTCCTTAGGTTAGTTAGGTTTAACTAGTTCTAAGTTCTAGGGGACTAATGACCTCAGCAGTTGAGTCCCATAGTGCTCAGAGCCATTTGAACCTTGCAAGTCCGTGTGTGGTGCGTGTAGAGCTCAGTTTACAAACATTACCGTCCGTGAAAGGTAACGGTCTCGTTCGCGTCCTGGACTGGAGTTGAGTTTCAAGCAGTCAAGACGCATAAGCTACTGATAATTATTGTGACTACATGGATACGCCGGAGCTCTGAAAATGAGAATGTATCTTGCCGGTCGTTGGACGTTGTGTTCAATAATACACACTAATAATAATAATAATAGAAACAACGACGCACCATGAAGAAATTATGCGAATTTTGCAGTGAACACATAGTGCGTAGTGGGGCGATCACACTGTTGTAGAAATAATTCAAAAGCCAAGATCGCTTAAATACTGTTTACTGGATAAACGGTTTCAACACAATAAAGGTGCCATCATCGGATCTGTGAATATATAACATGACTGGTTTGAGGGAGGGCTTACATGAGTTACATTATATACATTACTGTTGTACAGTACCACATACCTGAATGTAGATTAACATTTATAAACCATTTGGATATAAAGATACATGAGGAAGACCAGCTGATATAAAATCATTGTCACAAAAAATAAACAACAACTGCTCTCATGGTCATTCTTTTCCATAAGACATATAAAACCGCAGTCATAAGATAAAACTATTTGGTACATGACCACTGCTCGGCTAACAACGTTAGGCATCACACTGCCCTATACCGCGCAGGTTTACCTGCTGCGATTCTAGTGGTTTTCAATCGACCACTAGATAGCACTGTCCAAACAGTGCACACACAGTCCCACGGTATAACCACTCATTACTACTACAATACAACTTTACTATTACCGCTAATCAAAAGAACACTTTCGCATCACTTACTGTACATACTATACATACTATGAATACTATACGTACTATAAAGTAGGTGCCCGCATCTCGTGGTCGTGCGGTAGCGTTCTCGCTTCCCACGCCCGGGTTCCCGGGTTCGATTCCCGGCGGGGTCAGGGATTTTCTCTGCCTCGTGATGGCTGGGTGTTGTGTGCTGTCCTTAGGTTAGTGAGGTTTAAGTAGTTCTAACTTCTAGGGGACTTATGACCACAGCAGTTGAGTCCCATAGTGCTCAGAGCCATTTTTTTTATAAAGTAGGTCAGTTACAGAATAAAAACATCTGAAGCAAAGGCATTATCCATATTAGCGCCATACAGAACTACATATTATAATTTACCCTTATTCATGTGTGTAAGTCAGGAATCTACACATAGTAGACTGTTCATAACACGACTTAGATACAATGTGACGAGTGATTAAAACCTGTCATGTTATGTCTTCACAGATCCGATGATGGCACCTTTTGTGTGTTGAAACCGGTTATCCAATAAACAGTATTTAAGCGATCTTGGCTTCTGAATTATTTCTACAATTATGCGAATGGTATGGATGTACCTGTACAGTAAGACAAATGATTTCTGAAAAATTATATGATTTATTCAAATGAAAGAGCTTCACAAATTGAGCTGGTCCATTTCTGGTCCTTATTCAAGTTGCTATTCGGCTTGGCATTGGTTGATAGAGTTGTTGATGTCCTCCTGAGTGATATCGTGCCAAGTTCTGTCCAATTAGCTCGTTAGATCGTCAAAATCCCAAGTTGACTGGAGTGCCCCGCTCATAATGCTCCAAACGTTCTCGATTGCAGAGAGATCCGGCGACCCTACTGGCCAAAGTGGCGTTCGGCAAGCACGAAGAAAGCAATAGATACTCTCGCTGTGTGTGGGCGGTCATTTTCTTCCTGAAGTGAAAGCCCAGGAAAGACTGCCGTGAAGAACAACAAAATGGGGCCTAGGAATCGTCGTCGTACTGAAGTGGTGTGTGGGTGCTGGGGATGACAACTAAAGGCGTCCTGCTATGAAATGGAACTGGACTGTAGATCATCACTCCTGACTGTCGGGTCGTAGGGCGGGCAGCAGTCGGGTTGGTATCCCATCCCACCGCTGTCCAGGGCTTATCCAGAACCTCATTGACTGAAGGAGGATTGTCTTCAGTGATGAGTCCCACTTCGAATTGAGCCCAGATGGTCAGAGAAGACGTGTCTGGAGACGCCCCAGGCAGTGGCGGGATACCAACCCGACTATCGCCCACCTAACGGCCCGACCACCAGTAGTGATGGTCTGGGATGTCATTTCTTTTCACAGTAGGGTCCTTTTGGTTGTCATCGGAGGCACCCTTACAGTATAGCGGCACGTCGACGATAGACTATCCTGTGCTTACATTTCAGCAAGATAATGGCCACCGCACACGCCGAGAGTTTCTATTGCTTGTCTTCAAGCTTGCCACACCCTACCTTGGCCGGCAGGGTCTCCGTATTTCTCCCCAATTCAGAACTTTTGGTGCATTATGGGTGGGATCCTCCAACCAGCTTAGGATTTTGACGATATAACGTACCATTGGACAGAATTTGGCACGATATTCCTCAGGATGACACCCAACAACTCTGTAAATTAATATTAAGCCGAATAACTACTTGCATTAAGGCCAAGGGTGGCTCAAAGCGTTATTGACTTGTGCAATTTGTGAAGCTCTTTTTTATGACCAAACATCTGTTTGTCTGCACGTGTACATCACAACTACCGATTTCCGGTCCGTTCATATAATTCATTCGTGCTGCGCCTTTTTTGTCTTAAAATGTATGACGTATATATGTTCATATTTAAGTTCGATAACCGGGTTGAAGCTCATGATTAACAACGTATATGTGCACGTGAAGTTTGTGAAGTGGTTCAGGCAAAATGTGGGTGACTGAGATGAGCGCACGTGTTACCCTGTGGTGACATAAAACAGGAACAGTTTTCGCCTAGAGTGACGCCAAATTCAGTATTCACATCAATTTCTTAGTTGGTTCCATGTTCGGGTGGTCATATTTACGATAAAGTTTATGTTGTGTCATTTGAACAAAAGATATGAGACACAATGAGAAATACATATACTTCTATTTATATGGTCACTTGCTGCGGGAACGCCCAGCAAACACTTCTTCACTCTTTCATGACTCAGGCTGCTCTGCGGCCTCTCTGCTCGCAGCAAGACGGAGACTCTCCATACACAAACATACAACGGCATAGCTACTGCTATTTCGTCGTTGGTATCGTCACATTTAAATAAAGTTCCCTTGGCTGTTACGCGGCAATTTGCAATATTTACATTATAATTGCAACCAATTATACACAGTCAGAAATAAATACACTGTGACATCCATTACATATTAATTATAGTTTCTGTAATAAGGATTGGCAACGGCCTTGCCGCAGTGGATACACCGGTTCCCGTCAGATCACCGACGTTAAGCGCTGTCGGGCGTGGCCGGCGCTTGGGTGGGTGACCATCTGGGCCACCATGAGCTATTGCCATTTTTCGGTGTGCACTCAGCCTCGTGATGCCAACTGAGGAGCTACTCGGCCGAATAGTAGCGGCTCTGGTCACAGAAAACCATCATAAAGACCGGGAGAGCGGTGTGCTGACCACACGCCCCTCCTATCCGCATCCTCAACTGAGAACGACACGGCCGTCGGATGGTCCCAACGGGCCTGAAGACGGAGTGCTGCTTTTTAATAAGGCTTACGGATTCAGAATTAGAGGTGCAGTACAAGTTATCAACTGATATTAAACGCCGAAAGATTTTTGGATGGTGCAGAAGGTATTTTATCTACATTTTCGGTGTCACAAGATGTTTCGGGCAGCAGTAGAGCAATCTCTAGCGCTATTCCTGGCTATCATGGATGCAGATGGTTGTCACAATGAGCAACGTTTGTAACCTGGCACGCAGTTAACAAATAATAGCGTCTCATGTCGAAATCAAAATTTGGTCTTTTCAGTGTGTAGCGTCTCCTGGCCAATCGTCATAAAAAGCGTGTGACAGAATTTTTTCCGTGTGTGTAAGACCAGTTACCATGTATCGATATAGTGCCACGCACACGGCGAAAGAGGAATAATTTAAACACGAATAAACATGACCAAGTGAAGCAATAAAGCAAGATTGTGTAATCATTTCACGAATATATTAAGTGTGTATGTAGAACGTTCATAATTATTTGACGTTTTATGCATTATTTAACTTTGAATCCATGACATATTATTATCTTTGACAATCGTATTCTTGTTAAATTAATTAGTGATTATGATCTGTGTCTCAGATAAAAAGGACAATTCAGTACATGTATAAATAGTAAAAAGCATTGTAATAATTTCTCTGTTCTCTTTGGGTTTCGTTCGAGTAACACTTGGGTGTTAAGCAAATGTATATGCTGGCCGTGAGTCTTTTGTTAATGAAGCTTGAGATCCGCCATTAGGCGAGTTGTTGTAAAAAGGTGTGTAAAATTAAAGAATTTTTGTTTGAATATATAGAGTCTGAGCAAATATGTTTTAAAATAATTTGTAAAGTTGCCAGCCATTCGTCCCGTAAATAATTTAGACATTTTCAGCATTTAATTTAGCGGAAGCCTCTGTACCAATCTGCGAGGGCAACGGCCGCAGACGCGGCACATTTAAAAAATATTTATTTCAGGCATCACAGTCGTCTCGCCGGTAAAGCGAGGTAACATAATAATATTTAACATTTTCTTGCAGCTTCCAGCACTGCCGACAGACTATATTATATTATTCAGTGCGTTTCACAGTTTGATTTGGAAGGTACTGTGCGACATCTTCTATGCGATCACAAAAATATAACGAATAACTGTGTTATGATTTTCTCATTTTCACATTTTGTGGCAAGGTCTGCTCTGTGAAACTAAAGCAATATTTTACATTTTTTTCCCTGAGATTAAGAGAACGCGGGCTAGCCGCGCGCTTGTTCTAAGTAACAGTATTCAAAAATCCACTGCATAACGTAACCAACATTCAGTGCTGTGACGATCATTTGAATTTCATTACTGACTCTTCTGAATACGATGCAAGGTAGTGAGTTCACATACAGTTTTCTTTCTTTCTTGATTACGTTACAGTAGAAAGTGAATGTTTCCTACATGATTATCCAGAGAAGATGTGGGAAAGCAATAATTTGGTCCACGGTGTGCCACATTTATGATAAAAGTGTTTATTCCCTCTACCACTCCATGTCTGAACTTAACATATGTGTGCTAGCGTGACTCATACAGCCAAAGTGAAATATTTACTCAACATTACTCAAAGTTACTTACTTTTATGAAGAAAGAATTACCAAGCAAAGACAGTGTAATAACATTGAATCAAAACCACAGCAACTTGTTACAAATAATTTTGTGTACTGTCAACAGCTCTCAGTTTCAGTTTTATATCAGTATGAACATTGCAAATCCAAACTTTAATATCGTAAACTAAAGTTACTAGTTACCATATACCAAATTACTTGCTGCTACACATATATAATCATATCTAAATAAATAAAACCACAAGCCGAATAAAATTAACTCCAGTAGTAAAAAAGTGAGAGGAGGAGTAAGGGAGACGGAATAAGGTGCTGTATTCACAATTTCTCTTTCACATATCCTTACAAATGTTTCGAAAATGTTTCATCGTCCTTCGATCGCTCGTTCTTCATGGGGGACCCTCTCCAGGAGCGAAAGTTTAATCATAGTCACCCTGTATATTTCACCTCTTTCTGTGCCAAAATTTTATTCACTGGAGTGAGTTATTTGTGAATATCTCCATAATTCTCAAACTAAAATGGACTAATGACTACAAATTTTATCAGTGAATAAATGTACTTTGAATCTACTGTTGATATTTCCAAGACGTAAAAAGATGTCTGCAGAATGTACGTGTGTGAATCCGACAGAGAATTCGAATTACTTTCTTTTGTGCAATGAACAGTTTCTGTCTAAATGGGGAACCACCCGAGAATTTTATCCAGTAGGTTATCGATGAATGAAAACATGTTATGTGAAACAAGGTGTTTTCAAATTTATGTTAAAGTTGTTTCGCCTTATATACTCCTTCTCGCTACAGAAAATAGGAAATAAACTACAAAATGACACTTTAGTGGGAGTGTACAGATGTGATACTAGAACTGACCGAGATCATATATGTTAGCAGAAGGTTCTTCTTCTAGATAAAACTGTGTAGAAAATGGGCTTAATAAGTGAGAAATGAAAGTAAAATAAATCAGATTTTATTGAATGTATTTTATCTAACAAGAAGGGAATTTACGGGAATATGATGGGCTTAAACCACATTAAGTTCCAGATGTTCATCGACTAGTAAAGTATAGAGGAAATAGACACGAAGCTAGAAGTAAACGATCATCAAGTAAGAAATATGGAATATTGATTTTATAGTTTGTTTAAGAACACGGAAGTATAGCACATCAGTTTACGCAACTTAATCATCTTAAGACAAGTGAAGGCAATCCAGACATAGTGGATAGAGGCGGTTATTTCGTTAAGATATTTACGTAGAAAAAGCTATAAATACGAAAACGCAAAAAATAAGTAATGGGCAGTTGTAAATATTAAAGAGAAAACGTGAGTTTCAAGCAAATGATAACAGAATTTGCTGAATTAAAATAAAATATTCGTACTTGTACTCGTGAGAACGTGACTCAAAAATCTAGGAAGCGAGACAACTGAAAAATAAAGAGTTTATAAAAACATTGAAACTTATGTTGGACACATTTCATTGCTTAATGTGACAGAAACGACAGTAATTGACAAGTAAGAGAAAAATTGCACAAGCCTACCAATATTTCTTAAGATGTTTTCTAAGTAATAGAGTGGAATCAGAAACACGTATAATAAAGAAAATAATGATGAAACGAAAGTGTTGCATAAAACCGTTCGAGTTACGAAAAAAAGCTGATAGCTTTTAAATAGAAACACCTAAACTCACCACCCTCTCACGACTTTTCAACCCAACGTCAAACAAGTCTAAACTACTCGGCAGTTGGTTTAGTAACAGTCTATGCGACGAAGTCTGGAAAACCTGGAAAGGAAATAGCAAACTAAAACATGTTAGAACTGTGGAAAGTCAAGAATCGGTAATATGGATGCTGACTGACCTTTAGAATTGTGTGAAACCTTAGTGATCAGTTTTTCGGCAATTTAATTTGTGAGTTTCCATCATGGGCAGAAAATCTGAGGTTCAAATTTTACCGAAATTGTACCAAAGATTTCCCAAATTTTTATTTAGAGGTTCTGTGGTTGAGTGGCTGATTTGAGGGATGGGACCAAACAGCGAGGTCATCGGTTCTGTCGAATTAGGGGAGAGTAGGGAAGGAAATCGGCCGTGCTTTTTCAAAGGAACCATCCCTGCATTTGTCTGAAGGGATCTAGGGAAATCATGGAAAACCTAAATTACGATAGCCGGACGCGGATTTGAACCGTCGTCTCCCGAAGGCGAGTCCAGTGTGCTAACCGCTGCACCACCTCGCTTGGTGAGGTTTTATGTTTACACGACATCACATGTGATTAATTGTTGTACCCGAAGAAAAAGCCAACAGCCGACGACCTCAACTGGGTTAGAACCCGTGAAGTGGAAACGAGATGTCTACACGCAATGCACTCATCGACCAGCTACGGTAGTAACTTTGTAATTACTAATTAATTTTGCAAGAAATGTGTATTAATTATAGGTAGTGAACACATTTTGGCGTTTAAATTAAGATAAAAATTTACGAATGAAAAACATCAACAATTAATTCTTATGTAAATACAACATTGTTATTGTACAAGTTATATGTTTCTCACTCTTGTAAACCAGCGAATAGGGCCTCACTTGGCTGCTGCTTGCGTGGGCACACGAGTTACCCTTTTACATAACACCGGCCAGGAGGCTAAACTACTTACTACGTAAAGGCGAACACAACTGATGAAATTTATCTGGATGTTCATCCAAAATTTGGCGCTTTAGCCCGCACGACTGTGTCACCGCGAATATTACGTACCACGCAGACCTGAGACTGTAGCGTTGCTTGAAACCGACGTACAACGCTTTCTAAGATTCTCCACAAAGTGTTTGTTCTGTTCCTGTTATCATTCGGGGTCAAGTTGACAAAATTTTTAGGTAATTTCATTTGCGTTGTTCACGGTCGAAAGAGGTAGCCGGAAGCCTAGTTCACCTATACGGTAGAGCCAGCCTTTCTTTACTAGAGAAGAGACAGGCAAGACTTAAAAAAACCTGTAGACTATGAGCCTCCTCTCCGCAATGTACCATATGTTCTCAAAAATTATCAACAACCGCACAGAAAAATATTAGACACTAATCAGGCCAAGGACTAAACTAGCTTTAGAAGTGACTTATGCACTTGCAATTTGCTAACGAAATTACAGGACGTTATAAACATTATGAGTTTTGCCTTAAATTCATAGATTTTTAGAAGAATTTTTATTGAATTTCAACAGAATCAGTACAAATAGTTTTCGATTCTTGAAGCAGGAAAATGAAGAAAACTCTGTGGTAATACAACCTGCCAAAACTATTTTAGTTTTGCTCACGACATTGTACGGTTGGATGTAACACAAATAACCTCCAACGTCGAAGAGAACAACTGATTATAGCAAGTTTGACAGTAGAACCGACAGTCAAACACAATTAAATTGAAAGGTTGTAAAACCGACACTCGAAAAGAAGAGTGTACATAGAAGCAACAGAACTAGTTGATGATTTGTTTGTATTTAGAGCAACTGAGTCTTCCAAAGTCCAAACCCAGTGTAAGTCATGGGAGAAGGCCAATGTCCCGAAGAAGGAAGGCTGGGGGGGGGGGGGGGGGGGAGGGGACTCTGGTGAAGCCATGTTCACATAACTGGCGCTGGTTGTTCCAAGCGGCTTCATGGAAATGAGGAATTCATCGTGTTAACTTTAAGTATGTTGGAATAAAAAATCCTCGTCTTGAGTATAGGCTTCACTTGTCGGGAAATGGTTTTGAGTTCAAAATGGAATGGGATTCATATTTCCCAAAGACACAGATCCTTAATGTGATGATATTCACTTTACCAGTAACGTAATAAATGTAAGCTAGAGTGGGTACAAAAACAGTGCAATCTAAGTGCTCGCTCAGTGTGTACGATGTCCCAAAGAAGAAATAACAGACTTCCCAAATAACGTAAAAGAACACTTTGTCGCTGAACAATATAACCATTTCAGGAGATTTCACTCATGTTGGATAGTTAACAGTGGAATACGAGCATACACTGCGTCTTCAACAGTATGGTAGAAAAAAATAGGAAGGGGTCCAATTCATAGGTTTTCGTATGGTGAATAATCTGGCTTTAGGGAACACAAGGTTAAGGAAAAACGAATTTCACAAAATTAGCTACAGTTCGGATGATACGAAGTTAAATAATCATTGACTATAATCTAACGGACCTAAAAGTGTGGAGCAGCATTCATCATGTCAAGGAATCCTAATAGGAAGTGCACACCTACTCGTACAAGGTGATCACAGACTGCTCATTACAGATACAGCAGTGAAACTTTCTGTAAAGCCTGTAATCAAATAATGTGGAAAAATTAAAGCTCGGAGACTTTCTGGGTAGAGAGTGGCGGAAGAATTCATCACTCAGCTTTGCAGGTGTCAAAAGAGGAAATCTGATCTCTAAATGAAGAGTGGAACACTGTAAAAGAAGCAGTTGCTAGGAAAAGTCGAGAGATTGTATACGTTGCAGATTTGTGTAAGAAAAACAAACCACACAGCTGGTCGGATGATATCGTAAATATCATGGCTACAAGTGGAAAGTAGGCAAGAAGAGTTGTGTATCAAGCAAGAGTGCAGAGAGGCCTATGGGAAGCTTCAGATGCGAAATAGAAATCTTGAGAAAGTTTAGCAAATGCGGTGTGAGAGTGAATTCACAAAAACAATAAAATTTTCATGTAGAAAGTTTATTACAGGAATTTTGTTGAATTGTTGCACTGTAGAGAAAGTAAACACCTACGGGATGATGACACTCAAATTTCTGGATGCAATACAGTAGAAGGGCAAAAGGGCTACTGGTGCATTTCCCACATAATTGGAGGTGAGGGGAGTCACGTTCCTCTCTGATGTCACACTTCAAGATGGTGGATTCCAAGATTGCAGTGGTGGGAAACTGAAATATCTCAGGTGGAGTTTGAATTAAATTTAAAAATGCAAGATGTAGGTGGGAGAAATACTGAAACGCAAGATGGTGGAAGAAATCTAGTTCTTCTAGCGAAAACTTAAAAAAAGAAGTATAAAAAAAGCAAAATGGCGAAACTAGCTCACTTGTGCTAAACAAACACACACACAAATAAGACTGCATCATGAACTTACAGTGTAAGCTGCGCTTATGGACGAGTATAGTTCCATCTCTGTGCTCCATCAGGTGTGAGGTGCAATGAAATATTTCCACATAAAAAATTACGTTTCTGTCAAAACTGATGCCTAAAACGCGGCTGGAGGCTCTCAAATTAAGTATTCTAATGCTATTTCTATGCATAAATTGTTCTATAACTCAACAAAACATATAAGGCAGGCAGAGTAGTAACATTTGACACTCCATTTTAGGCATAGCCTAACTGAGGCTATGCACAAAAACGTACCTTACCAAGCCTTTAAGCCTATCAAACATATTTTTGCTAAAATAATATGCTAACCAGACAACCAGTGACAGCTGACACAAACAAATAGGTACTCTGAATACCTGTCAGCTACTGGAAGAATGCAATTAATGTCTAACCTACACTTGACTCCTAAAATATAATTTTCACTGCGCAATGTGTATACATCGTCATATTATTGCAAATGTGTAAAAAAGTGCCCTATATTGCACCATCTTAAAGCAAAATAGTAACGAACTGTTCGATACATCACCGCTTTACAGAAAAAGTGTGACAAATTGCCCCATACATCCCGATGCTACAGTAAAATTGTAAATCGCTGCCCCTTGGTACACAATAATTATAGCAAACTATCCTGTACATTAATACGTTACAACAAAATTATAACAAACTTCTTCATACATCTTCATGTTACAGCAAAACTGTATCAAATTGCTTTATACACCACTATACTATAGCTACATTGTAACAAATTGCCTCACATATTAATATGTTGCAATAAGAATGTAACAAATTACCCAACAAACATCAGTCTCCTTGTTACACAAAACTGTAACAAATTGCCCCATACACTGCAAATGCTTCCAAGAAGGTGGCTACATACTAACTGGCTGTTTAGTTTTAATTGTTGGTAAAATACTGCACTGCAATCACATGTTTCATTTTCATGGCCAGTATAACAGCCGCCATCTTGGATTGTGATGTCATGTTTTGAAAATTAATAATCTAAAATGATGTCGTGGTGAAATTTTAGTGAAGGACATGTGGTTTGTGAGGTCATGGATAGGATACTGAACTGAGTACATGATGTTACGAATCTGACTAAATGTTCTGCTTGTTGGAACATCCCTTGAATCTCTGGCATCAACAAGTCTCAGTTTGCTGACAAATCTCCTACATCTACATCTACGTGATTACTCTGCCATTCGCAATAAAGTGCCTGGAGAGAGTTCGATGAACCACCTTGAAGCTGTCTCTCTACCGTTCCACTCTCGAACGGCGTGCGGGAAAGACGTGCACTTAAATTTTTCTGTGTGAGCCTGATTTCTCTTATTTTTATCGTGATGATAATTTCTCCCTACGTAGATAGGTGCCAACAGAATGTTTTCGCAATCGGAGGAGAAAACTAGTGATTGAAATTTCATGAGAAGATCCCGTCGCAACGGAAAACGCTTTTGTTTTAATGATTGCCACTCAAATTCACGTATCATGCCTGTGGCACTATCTCCCATATTTCGTGATCATACAAAACGAGCTGCCCTTCTTTGAACTTTTCCGATGTCATTCATCAGTCCCAGCTGATGCGGAACCCACAACGCACAGCAATACTAAAGAATAGGGCGGACAAGCGTGGTGTCAGCAATCTCTTTAATAGACCTGTTGCACCATCTAAGTGTTCTGCCAATGAATCGAAGTCTTCGGTTTGCTCTACCCACAACATTATCTATGAGATGGTTCCAATTTAGGTTACTTGAAACTGCAGTCCCTAAGTATTTAGTTGAATTTACAGCCTTCAGATTTGTGTCACTTATCGCGTAATCGAAATTTAGCGGATTTCTTTTATTACTCTTGTGAATAACTTCACATTTTTCTTTATTCAGAGACAATTGCCACTTTTCGCACCATACAGATATCTTATCTAAATCAGTTTTCAATTCGTTTTGGTCATCTGATGACTTAACGAGACGGAAAATGACAGCATCATCTGCAAACAGTCTAAGAGGGCTGCTCAGATTGTCTCTTATGTCGGTCATATAGATCAGGAACAATAGAGGGCCTATAACAATTCCTTGGGGAACTCCAGATACTACTTCTGTTTCACTCGATGGCTTTCCGTCTATTACTACGAACTGTGACCTTTCTGACAGGAAATCACGAATCCAGTCGCACAGCTGAGGCGATATTCCATTGGCACGTAGTTTGGTTCGAAGACGCTTGTGAGGAACGGTGTCGAAAGCCTTCCGGAAATCTAAAAATATGGAATGAATTTGACATCCCCTGTCGATAGCACTCTTTACTTCATGAGTATAAGGAGCTAGATGTGTGTCACAAGAACGATATTTTCTGAATCCGTGCTGAGTATGTGTCAATAAATCGTTTTGGAAATTTGTGGTAAGGACTATGGGACTAAACTGCTGAGGTCAGTAGTCCTAGGCTTACGCACTACTTAATCTATCTTAAACTAACTTATGCTGAGGACAACACACTCACACACCCATGCCCGAGGGAGGATTAGAACCTCCGAAGAGGGGAGCCGCGCGAACTGTGACAAGACGCCTAAGACCGCACGGCTACCCAGTGCGGCAATAAATCGTTTTCTTTAAGGTACTTCATAATGTTCGAATACAGTGTACGTTCCAAAATCCTACTGCAAATCGACGTTAGTGATACGGGCAAGTAATTCTGCGGATTGCTACTACTTCCCTTTTTGGGTATTGGTGTGACTTGAACAATTTTCCAGTCTTTAGGTACGGATCTTTCTGTGAGTGAACGGTTGTATAAAATTGCTAAATATGGAGCTATTGTATCAGCACACTCTGAGAGGAACTTGACTGGTATACAATCTAGACCGGAGGCCCTGCTTTTATTAAGTGATTTAAGCTGCTTTGCTACACCGAGGATATTTACATCTATGTTTCTCATCTTGGCAGTTGTTCTTGATTGGAATTCAGGAACATTTACTTCGCCTTCTTTGATGAAGGAGTTTCGGAGAACCGTGTTTAATAACTGTGCTTTAGTGGCACTGTCTTCAGTGACTTCACCGTTGTTATCGCGCAGTGAAGGTATTGATTGCGTCTTGCCACTGGTGCGCTTTATGTATGACCAGAATCTCTCTGAGTTTACTGCCAGATTTCGAGACAGAATTTCGTTGTGGAAATTATTAAAAGGATCTCGTATTGAAGTACGAGCTATATTACGAACTGCGGCAAAAATTTTCCAGTCTTCGGGATTTTGCGTTCTTTTAAATTTGACATGATTTTTTCGTTGCTTCTGCAACAGCGATCTGAGGCGTTTTGTGTACCATGGGGCATCAGTACCGTCACTTATTAATTTGTGTGGTATATATCTCTCAACTGCCGTCGATACTATCTCTTTGAAATCATTCCACATCTTTTCTACGCTTACATGATCAGATCGGAAGGAGTGAAAATTGGAAATTTGTGGTAAGGACTATGGGACCAAACTACCGAGTTCATCGGTCCCTAGGATAACGCACTACTTAATCTAACTTAAACTAACTTACGCTAAGGACGACACACACACCCATGCCCGAGGAAGGACTCGAACTTCCGACGAGGGAGCCGCGGGAACTGTGATAAGACGCTGTAGACCGAACGGCTGGAAGGAATGAAGACTGTGTCTCAAAAAGGCGTTAAGAGCATTTTTATCAGCTTTTTTAAATGTATATACTTTGCGTTTTTTTTATGGTTGTGGGTGTTCCGGTTTTCAGCCTAGCAGCAACTGCCTGGTGGTCGTCGCGAACCCCACCCCCATTTGTCCATGATTATTTGTTGCTAAGAGATCACTTATGCTTTCGCAACCATTTACGGTTCGAGTGGGCTCATGAACTAATTGTTCAAACTGTCTGTGTCACCCAGCACCATTGGTCAGATGCTGCTAACGCAGCGCACACCATTACACGGCATCTTCGTGTGAAATTGGTTCAAATGGTTCAAATGGCTCTGAGCACTATGGGACCCAACATCTATGGTCATCAGGCCCCTAGAACTTAGAACTACTTAAACCTAACCAACCTAATGACATCACACAACACCCAGTCATCACGAGGCAGAGGAAATCCCTGACCCCGCCGGGAATCGAACCCGGGAACCCGGGCGCGGGAAGCGAGAACGCTACCGCACGACCACGAGCTGCGGACCATCTTCGTGTCCTTCACAGTTCAAAATAAAGACTAGTAACAGAAGGTCTAGGCAATTTTCGTACTACGTGCAGGATGCCGCTAACACAAAACAAAAGGCTGTGTTTGGGGTGCTGTCATGACTGAGAAGCATGGACTGCTGATGAATAGCGTTGCATTGTGCTAACCTGGATATTCATACTGTGCTCCAAGCATATCTTAACCCCTTCACATTTGCGTCTGCTGTCCTAGAATGATAATGGACTCTTTGAACTGTCATTCACAGTGATCACGCAACGTCTGACGCTGTTCACGCCCCTGATATACACGAAGATCCCTGGTAGCAACAGTAAACATGAACAAAACTAATGCACTCTGGTGGGTGGCTCTACTTCTCACAGACAATTGCAGCTAATACCTGTAGCAGCACAAATCATCCGACTAAGTCTTTTTTTTTTTTTTTAATCAGGGTATAAGACATAGGCAATTCGAAACAAGCATAGCGTATACAAGAAAAAAGTGCAGAAGTTTGTAACCTCCCCACAAAAATAATAATTAAAAATAAAAAATGAAAATGGAGCCAAGTGTTACCTCCCCAAAGAATAATAATGAAAATATGCCAAGTGTAACCTCGCCACAAAAAATATTATTGAATAATGAAAATGGAAATGGAGCCAAGTGTAGCCTGCCCAAAAAATATTGTTAAATGGAAATGTGCTAAGCGTACCCTCGCCACAAAAAGTAATGATTAAATGAATTTTTCTAATATTGTGACCTCTGAACAAAATTGGCTCCCATTTATTGTCTGTGTGCAGAAATGCATTCACATTTAATGTTACCACAAAATTCTTTTCTCATTTAATGTCAAGTTCGAAACAGAAAATTTCCTAAACACCAAAATAATAAAAAAAGTTTTGTAATCTGATGAGTTTTATGAGGACAGCAGCGCTGCCCTTCGGACCTGTATTCTGAATAAAAAAAGCAAAAATTCTTACCTCAATAAAACTGCAATTATATCTGCTCTTAATTAGTCATTTTTCGACACAGCTTCGTGCAATGCTGGCGTATATTTTTTTTTTTTTTTTTTTGATTCTCGGAAGCAATGATAATGCATTGGAAATTCTTTAAATTGAAATGAATGTTTTTCTTTAAAAGAGTTACTTTATATTATAAAAACTGTATTGCTCTATGATCTGTATAAACGGTAGTGTGTCTTCCATAAAGAAAATGCCTAAATCTGGTAAAAGCCCATACAACACATAATGTTTCAAGTTCTGTAACAGAATAATTTCGTTCAGTGGGTGACAGAATGCGACTTGCAAAAGCGATGTTTTTAATTACTGTACAACCATCTTCTTCAATTTCCTGAAAAATATGTACGCTTAAAGCGGTGTTAGAACTGTCGGTGGCAATGGAAAAATTTCTGGTAAGATCTGGGTGCGATAAAAGTGGTGCATTCAACAAAGCATGTTTCAAATAACATTCTCGTGAACAAGATTCTGTAGTGTCGGCAGACTTGCCAACACTACGCACACTAATTGAAAGAGGCGGCCAAGATGCACGCGCTAACTCACGAAGGATGGCGTGAGGTCTGAAACAGGATACGTAATGAATGCTATAAAGAAAAGTACGTAGCTTCTGGACTACTTAACTTTAATCCATCCTTTGTATACATCGTTCTTGATGAGACATCTGGAGATTGTGGCGATACAAGTGAGACTCTTTAGATACAAGCTATCTAAGGCTAATGGCGCCTTGCTAGGTCGTAGACATGGACTTAGCTGAAGGCTATTCTAACTGTCTCTCGGCAAATGAGAGAAAGGCTTCGTCAGTGTAGTCGCTAGCAACGTCGTCGTACAACTGGGGCGAGTGCTAGTCCGTCTCTCGAGACCTGCCGTGTGGTGGCGCTCGGTCTGCGATCACTGTCAGTGGCGACACGCGGGTCCGACATGTACTAATGGACCGCGGCTGATTTAAGCTACCACCTAGCAAGTGTGGTGTCTGGCGGTGACACCACAGATTCTGCGTGTCAAAATTATTGCTTGCGTTACTGGAACATGCAACCTGTATTGTACCTAGTCAAATTCTATATGATGTGGTATTATTTGCGGGAGGCTGCTGTGGCATTTCCACTATTTGTACTGTTCTGTTATTCCTTCCTGACGTCTTACGTTCTGGATGATATCTACTGTCTGGTTCATTCATAATAATATGTTGTTGCTGATGTTCTTGCTGCTAATAAGATCGACTGTTATTAAATGTACGCTGAAAATTGTGCTCATTATTTTTACGTCTGTCATGATAGTCATTTCTATACGGCGCATTGCGATAGGAATTCAAGTAGTGTGTCTTCTGCACGTACTGATTCCCTTGTTGCTATGCGTTACTATTTGTTGGGGGCGACGCTGTACGCGTACGCGGCGAAACATTAAAGCTCGGTTGACCTTGTACATTACATTGTTGGTTAGGTATGCTAACCGGTTGGTTTTGTTGCTGTTGTTGGGAAAAACGTCTATTGTTACCAAAATGTGGTTCCCGTTGCTGATAATTTTACACATACTGATGATTAAAATTTTCTCTGATATTAAAGTTCTCGTGGTTGTCATTTCTTGAGCGTCTAATGAAAAATTGTTGCTTTCGGTAAAACTTGTCTTATCGGGTTTTCTTTACTCTTTCTTAATTCTAGATAGAGCGATAGTTGAAGAGCCGTTTTGATAGATATAAAGGATAGTAGAAGAGAAGGCAGCAGTGCAGAAAACTAAAGATGAAACAGCACTACTACGGCTCGGGGCCCTGTGCACGCTACGGCACATATTCATTAAAGCGTAATGAATCCCCTGAGGTCTATTACGCGCTGCAAATAAATTTTAGCTTCTGCGTTACAGGCATTGCCGGTGAAAATACAAAAACAAATTGCTGTATCCAAGCCAATGCTAGTTTCTGCATTACAGGTAATGGCGGTGAAAGTACAAAAATAAATCGACGTATCCAGTTCAAAGTGTGTACCTGTGCTCTGTCATTTTCAAATACCTTAGATTTTCTTACGGATAAAAATTGCTCGTAATCAACGTTATCGTCTCTGAATGTGTGAACAGGTTCAGGATTACATAAGAATCTGTTTGTCTGTATCTTTTCGGATTTTAAGTCTCGTAGTCTCTGTAAATTACTTAAGTTATATTGGCTGTGTGAGCGTGGCAAATGTTCGGAATGTGCCGTATGCTGTGACGTGTTATTGACTGAAACATTTTTCATCTCTGTCACTTCTTGCTGTAAAGTAGACAATTTTCTACGTAATGCATTATTGGACGAATCTATCTCACTGATTGTCTGCTGTAGATTTTGGAATTCAGGTGTTTGATTAAACGAAATCGGTGAAGTATCGTCTGATTTGCTGTCATTATTACTTTCAATAACGTCAATACGACTGGCCAATTCATCATATTTTTCAGTCAGTATTTTTACCTGATCATCGTTTTTAGTGTCACAAGCATTAATTTGTTTTTGTATTTTACGTGTGGTTTCGTTCAATTTTTTAACGTCAGCTTTGATGACAATGGGATCCTGAATTAGTTCTAACTGTTCAAGTCTGTCGGTCACTGTCTGAAAGTCTACTGTATGTGTGTCTGTTTTTGATTTAAGATCGGAAATTTCATCACGCAATTCGGTGTTCAACTGTTTGATAGTGTTAATTTCGTCTGATACTGTAGCAATATTGTTGTCTACGTATGTTTTTGCTTTCGCAAACAATTTACGTTTATCTTCCTGTCTCTGTGCGGTAATTGTTTCCATGACTTGTCGCTTTACTTTATTCTGTTCCTGTATAAATTTACGGAAACGCGTTTGGTGATTAAAACGTTCGTCAATTTGACTGTTCTGTTGGTCGAATTTCGCGTCTACTTTTGCATCCAGTGTGCGCGAAAGTTCTGCTGTCATTAATTTAAACTCCTCGCGTAACTGTGTTGTATTTTCAGAGCATTGTTTACCGACTGCACTAATTTCGTCTCTAAGTAATTTAGTTGTATCTGCATGTCTATTATTCAATTCTTGTGCAACAGATCTAATTTCTTCACTACTTTTACTAGCATAAGCCTTAATTTCTTCACGTAATTGTTCTTTAGTATCATGACACTGCGCGGCAACGGCTGTAATCTGTTCACTAAGCTGTCTGGAATTGTTGTCTAATTTTTCATTAAGGTTGTCATGTTTTTCATTAAGTTGTTTGT
Organism: Schistocerca nitens; assembly: GCF_023898315.1. Taxonomy (NCBI): domain Eukaryota; kingdom Metazoa; phylum Arthropoda; class Insecta; order Orthoptera; family Acrididae; genus Schistocerca; species Schistocerca nitens. The sequence continues at coordinate 599,961,326 of NC_064614.1, read as the reverse complement.
TCTGTTCACTAAGTTGTTTGAAATTTTCATTAAGGTTGCCTTGTTTTTCATTAAGTTGTTTGATCTGTTCACTAAGTTATTTGTGATTGTTGTCTAGTTTTTCATTAAGTTGTTGTTTGAGATTTTCACTAAGTTGCTTGATATTGTTCTCTTGTCTTTCATTCTGTTGTAGCAATACTGCCATAATTTGATCCAAGCCAATATTACCTACTCTATTCTCTGTGCTGTTTGATGGCGTACCTGCAATTATCACGTTTTGAGTAACCATTTGGTCATTCTGTGATTCTCGAAAAGGTTTTCCAATCGGATGTGCACTGTTAGTCACTTCACCGGAATTAAATAAATCTGTCGTACTCTGACTACACTGTTCTTTTTCATTAGAAAAATTTGTCTGTTCGTTACGTAAATTTTGCAAATCGGGCGTGCCGAACTGGGCACCGTTCATTGTAACAGAACGTCCCGCGTCATCAATTGTCGTTAAATTAACAAAGGACACAATTGAATTCGTTTGTTCATCATTAGGATAAAAATCATTACAAGTGGTCGGTATGCACTGATTGTCTGTAAATGGAGGATTGTCATCATTACACTGCATGTCGCAAGTACTATCGGTCAAATTATTCGAGTCGTTTATTTCACTCATTACACATCGTGATGTACTGTTAAGAGTTTTTCGCGGCATTTTTTTCACAAATCAAAATTATTCACAAATGAAACAAAGACAATGCAAAATACAACAAACACAAATACAACAAAGAGCAAAAAATTTGCGATGATCTGTGAAAGAAAGAGTGACAAATTAGTAAATGCGTTGCGCCAGATACAAGCTACGTTTAAGTAATTAAGAGCAGATATATGACTACTTCTCAGAAGATTCACAAAGAAGTACGATCCTGGCCGGATGTCGCTAAGTGTAACCTCCCCACAAAAATAATAATCAAAAATAAAAAATGAAAATGGAGCCAAGTGTTATTTCCCCAAAGAATAATAATGAAAATATGCCAAGTGTAACCTCGCCACAAAAAATATTATTGAATAATGAAAATGGAAATGGAGCCAAGTGTAGCCTGCCCAAAAAATATTGTTAAATGGAAATGTGCTAAGCGTACCCTCGCCACAAAAAGTAATGATTAAATGAATTTTTCTAATATTGTGACCTCTGAACAAAATTGGCTCCCATTTATTGTCTGTGTGCAGAAATGCATTCACATTTAATGTTACCACAAAATTCTTTTCTCATTTAATGTCAAGTTCGAAACAGAAAATTTCCTAAACACCAAAATAATAAAAAAAGTTTTGTAATCTGATGAGTTTTATGAGGACAGCAGCGCTGCCCTTCGGACCTGTATTCTGAATAAAAAAAGCAAAAATTCTTACCTCAATAAAACTGCAATTATATCTGCTCTTAATTAGTCATTTTTCGACACAGCTTCGTGCAATGCTGGCGTATATATATATATATATATATATATTTTTTGATTCTCGGAAGCAATGATAATGCATTGGAAATTCTTTAAATTGAAATGAATGTTTTTCTTTAAAAGAGTTACTTTATATTATAAAAACTGTATTGCTCTATGATCTGTATAAACGGTAGTGTGTCTTCCATAAAGAAAATGCCTAAATCTGGTAAAAGCCCATACAACACATAATGTTTCAAGTTCTGTAACAGAATAATTTCGTTCAGTAGGTGACAGAATGCGACTTGCAAAAGCGATGTTTTTAATTACTGTACAACCATCTTCTTCAATTTCCTGAAAAATATGTACGCTTAAAGCGGTGTTAGAACTGTCGGTGGCAATGGAAAAATTTCTGGTAAGATCTGGGTGCGATAAAAGTGGTGCATTCAACAAAGCATGTTTCAAATAACATTCTCGTGAACAAGATTCTGTAGTGTCGGCAGACTTGCCAACACTACGCACACTAATTGAAAGAGGCGGCCAAGATGCACGCGCTAACTCACGAAGGATGGCGTGAGGTCTGAAACAGGATACGTAATGAATGCTATAAAGAAAAGTACGTAGCTTCTGGACTACTTAACTTTAATCCATCCTTTGTATACATCGTTCTTGATGAGACATCTGGAGATTGTGGCGATACAAGTGAGACTCTTTAGATACAAGCTATCTAAGGCTAATGGCGCCTTGCTAGGTCGTAGACATGGACTTAGCTGAAGGCTATTCTAACTGTCTCTCGGCAAATGAGAGAAAGGCTTCGTCAGTGTAGTCGCTAGCAACGTCGTCGTACAACTGGGGCGAGTGCTAGTCCGTCTCTCGAGACCTGCCGTGTGGTGGCGCTCGGTCTGCGATCACTGTCAGTGGCGACACGCGGGTCCGACATGTACTAATGGACCGCGGCTGATTTAAGCTACCACCTAGCAAGTGTGGTGTCTGGCGGTGACACCACAGATTCTGCGTGTCAAAATTATTGCTTGCGTTACTGGAACATGCAACCTGTATTGTACCTAGTCAAATTCTATATGATGTGGTATTATTTGCGGGAGGCTGCTGTGGCATTTCCACTATTTGTACTGTTCTGTTATTCCTTCCTGACGTCTTACGTTCTGGATGATATCTACTGTCTGGTTCATTCATAATAATATGTTGTTGCTGATGTTCTTGCTGCTAATAAGATCGACTGTTATTAAATGTACGCTGAAAATTGTGCTCATTATTTTTACGTCTGTCATGATAGTCATTTCTATACGGCGCATTGCGATAGGAATTCAAGTAGTGTGTCTTCTGCACGTACTGATTCCCTTGTTGCTATGCGTTACTATTTGTTGGGGGCGACGCTGTACGCGTACGCGGCGAAACATTAAAGCTCGGTTGACCTTGTACATTACATTGTTGGTTAGGTATGCTAACCGGTTGGTTTTGTTGCTGTTGTTGGGAAAAACGTCTATTGTTACCAAAATGTGGTTCCCGTTGCTGATAATTTTACACATACTGATGATTAAAATTTTCTCTGATATTAAAGTTCTCGTGGTTGTCATTTCTTGAGCGTCTAATGAAAAATTGTTGCTTTCGGTAAAACTTGTCTTATCGGGTTTTCTTTACTCTTTCTTAATTCTAGATAGAGCGATAGTTGAAGAGCCGTTTTGATAGATATAAAGGATAGTAGAAGAGAAGGCAGCAGTGCAGAAAACTAAAGATGAAACAGCACTACTACGGCTCGGGGCCCTGTGCACGCTACGGCACATATTCATTAAAGCGTAATGAATCCCCTGAGGTCTATTACGCGCTGCAAATAAATTTTAGCTTCTGCGTTACAGGCATTGCCGGTGAAAATACAAAAACAAATTGCTGTATCCAAGCCAATGCTAGTTTCTGCATTACAGGTAATGGCGGTGAAAGTACAAAAATAAATCGACGTATCCAGTTCAAAGTGTGTACCTGTGCTCTGTCATTTTCAAATACCTTAGATTTTCTTACGGATAAAAATTGCTCGTAATCAACGTTATCGTCTCTGAATGTGTGAACAGGTTCAGGATTACATAAGAATCTGTTTGTCTGTATCTTTTCGGATTTTAAGTCTCGTAGTCTCTGTAAATTACTTAAGTTATATTGGCTGTGTGAGCGTGGCAAATGTTCGGAATGTGCCGTATGCTGTGACGTGTTATTGACTGAAACATTTTTCATCTCTGTCACTTCTTGCTGTAAAGTAGACAATTTTCTACGTAATGCATTATTGGACGAATCTATCTCACTGATTGTCTGCTGTAGATTTTGGAATTCAGGTGTTTGATTAAACGAAATCGGTGAAGTATCGTCTGATTTGCTGTCATTATTACTTTCAATAACGTCAATACGACTGGCCAATTCATCATATTTTTCAGTCAGTATTTTTACCTGATCATCGTTTTTAGTGTCACAAGCATTAATTTGTTTTTGTATTTTACGTGTGGTTTCGTTCAATTTTTTAACGTCAGCTTTGATGACAATGGGATCCTGAATTAGTTCTAACTGTTCAAGTCTGTCGGTCACTGTCTGAAAGTCTACTGTATGTGTGTCTGTTTTTGATTTAAGATCGGAAATTTCATCACGCAATTCGGTGTTCAACTGTTTGATAGTGTTAATTTCGTCTGATACTGTAGCAATATTGTTGTCTACGTATGTTTTTGCTTTCGCAAACAATTTACGTTTATCTTCCTGTCTCTGTGCGGTAATTGTTTCCATGACTTGTCGCTTTACTTTATTCTGTTCCTGTATAAATTTACGGAAACGCGTTTGGTGATTAAAACGTTCGTCAATTTGACTGTTCTGTTGGTCGAATTTCGCGTCTACTTTTGCATCCAGTGTGCGCGAAAGTTCTGCTGTCATTAATTTAAACTCCTCGCGTAACTGTGTTGTATTTTCAGAGCATTGTTTACCGACTGCACTAATTTCGTCTCTAAGTAATTTAGTTGTATCTGCATGTCTATTATTCAATTCTTGTGCAACAGATCTAATTTCTTCACTACTTTTACTAGCATAAGCCTTAATTTCTTCACGTAATTGTTCTTTAGTATCATGACACTGCGCGGCAACGGCTGTAATCTGTTCACTAAGCTGTCTGGAATTGTTGTCTAATTTTTCATTAAGGTTGTCATGTTTTTCATTAAGTTGTTTGTTCTGTTCACTAAGTTGTTTGAAATTTTCATTAAGGTTGCCTTGTTTTTCATTAAGTTGTTTGATCTGTTCACTAAGTTATTTGTGATTGTTGTCTAGTTTTTCATTAAGTTGTTGTTTGAGATTTTCACTAAGTTGCTTGATATTGTTCTCTTGTCTTTCATTCTGTTGTAGCAATACTGCCATAATTTGATCCAAGCCAATATTACCTACTCTATTCTCTGTGCTGTTTGATGGCGTACCTGCAATTATCACGTTTTGAGTAACCATTTGGTCATTCTGTGATTCTCGAAAAGGTTTTCCAATCGGATGTGCACTGTTAGTCACTTCACCGGAATTAAATAAATCTGTCGTACTCTGACTACACTGTTCTTTTTCATTAGAAAAATTTGTCTGTTCGTTACGTAAATTTTGCAAATCGGGCGTGCCGAACTGGGCACCGTTCATTGTAACAGAACGTCCCGCGTCATCAATTGTCGTTAAATTAACAAAGGACACAATTGAATTCGTTTGTTCATCATTAGGATAAAAATCATTACAAGTGGTCGGTATGCACTGATTGTCTGTAAATGGAGGATTGTCATCATTACACTGCATGTCGCAAGTACTATCGGTCAAATTATTCGAGTCGTTTATTTCACTCATTACACATCGTGATGTACTGTTAAGAGTTTTTCGCGGCATTTTTTTCACAAATCAAAATTATTCACAAATGAAACAAAGACAATGCAAAATACAACAAACACAAATACAACAAAGAGCAAAAAATTTGCGATGATCTGTGAAAGAAAGAGTGACAAATTAGTAAATGCGTTGCGCCAGATACAAGCTACGTTTAAGTAATTAAGAGCAGATATATGACTACTTCTCAGAAGATTCACAAAGAAGTACGATCCTGGCTGGATGTCGCTAAGTGTAACCTCCCCACAAAAATAATAATCAAAAATAAAAAATGAAAATGGAGCCAAGTGTTATTTCCCCAAAGAATAATAATGAAAATATGCCAAGTGTAACCTCGCCACAAAAAATATTATTGAATAATGAAAATGGAAATGGAGCCAAGTGTAGCCTGCCCAAAAAATATTGTTAAATGGAAATGTGCTAAGCGTACCCTCGCCACAAAAAGTAATGATTAAATGAATTTTTCTAATATTGTGACCTCTGAACAAAATTGGCTCCCATTTATTGTCTGTGTGCAGAAATGCATTCACATTTAATGTTACCACAAAATTCTTTTCTCATTTAATGTCAAGTTCGAAACAGAAAATTTCCTAAACACCAAAATAATAAAAAAAGTTTTGTAATCTGATGAGTTTTATGAGGACAGCAGCGCTGCCCTTCGGACCTGTATTCTGAATAAAAAAAGCAAAAATTCTTACCTCAATAAAACTGCAATTATATCTGCTCTTAATTAGTCATTTTTCGACACAGCTTCGTGCAATGCTGGCGTATATTTTTTTTTTTTTTTTTGATTCTCGGAAGCAATGATAATGCATTGGAAATTCTTTAAATTGAAATGAATGTTTTTCTTTAAAAGAGTTACTTTATATTATAAAAATTATTATTGGGGCATTTTTTTGAACAAATTAAATTACAATTAACATACATTATTGAATATGCGCAAGGCTGCTTCTTTACCTTCTACAACAATACCCATCATCCAGAGTCCTGCCAGAGTCGCGAGCAGAGCACACAGCCGACGCATGGCGACTCCCGCCGACTCACGCAGACTACTACTGACTACTACTGTCGACTCGCGCAGACAAGCGCAGACTAGCGACAAGCAACAACTAACGACATACTACTCTCTGGTCAGAGATTCTGTCATGCCTCGCCCATCGCCGGCAAAGCACACGTCTTACAAGTTAACTGCAACAAAATGCTACAGAGCAAGTCCTCATGTTTGGGTTATCTATCGTTCTCTCTATACATATCGTTTCTGACTTATATATTATTAGTAAAGGAACTGCTTCGTAGTAAGACACAACTGCGTGAAAGATCGTCGCAGTTTTAACCTTCAGAGGGTTAGAAACTAATAAAAACATGTCAGTGGAGATTATGTACATATACAACGAATAAATACTGATATTGGCCATTTTTCATTTTGATTACCATGTCGACAGAGACATCTGTCGTGTCAATGTCCAGCTTTCTTGTCCCATCCGCGAAGAGGCTGCCACCTGTCTGTCAAACATGTCGTCAGCGAGCCAAGCATTTCTTCATTTTCTCATCTGTGGTAAATCACCATCCACCTTGACACGCCATAACAATTCGATAGCGTCATAGCACCCAAGCCAGCCAGCGTCAATAAGCTCTCTTTCGTGGAAGTAAAACCCTGTACGTCTTTTAAATTTTTCTTTGCCTAAGGCTGGCATTAGCTTTAATCTATAATGTAAGAGAAATCTGTATACATTTTTAATAGATAATGTTATTACTGCTTGCAATTATGTGTCGGTCATTTACGGCAGCGCCAAAGCACTTAACGCCACATAGCTCTCTTGTGTGGAACTACCTGCCAGTCTCACCACTCAGCTGTTAACAGTATACACATCACATTAAATATATTCGCAATTAGGAATATGCACAACCATCAGCTGTAGAAGGGAATGACGACAGTGAAAATCTGTGGCGGAGCCATTACGTATGTTCCCGTACAGGCGAGACATTTTGCTTGAAAGACATTTTACTTGAACGTCGCTTGCCCGGTGTCGGCGCATATATGCAACATTGCAGCGCCTGTGTTGTTCCTAGCACTATGCAAAGTTCCTTTGGACATGCATGCATGCACACAGGCACTGCGATTCCGCATTTATTCGCCGACACCGAACAAGCGGCTTTCAAGTAAAATGTTCGAGTACAAGTTGTTAACACATGGTTGACGACAAATGGAAGTTCTGATCTGGCCGTGAATCGTGCACGGATAACCAAATGGTAAAGCGGCTGCTCGCGATAAGCGGAGAATCCGAATTCGAGTCCCGGTCCGGCACAGATTTTCATTGCCCTCGTTCCATATTCTCCATTTTCGGAATTGCGAATACATTTAATGAATATCAGAACGGTTGTAGTTGGCGCATGCATGTCCAGTCGAACTTGGCATTTAATTCAGAATAACACAGGCACTGCCGTATCGCTTACATGTTACGTCATAAAGTTATCTGCTGAGAGGCCTAGTAAACCTAGTTTGCCGCGGCCGATGTGGCCGAGCGGCTCTAGGCGCTTCAGTCCGGAACCGCGCGACCGCTACGGTCGCAGGCTCGAATCCTGCCTCGGGCATGGATGTGTGTGATGTCCTTAGGTTAGTTACGTTTAAGTAGTTCTAAGTTCTAGGGGACTGATGACCTACGAGCGGCTCTAGGCGCTTCAGTCCGGAACCGCGCGACCGCTACGGTCGCAGGCTCGAATCCTGCCTCGGGCATGGATGTGTGTGATGTCCTTAGGTTAGTTACGTTTAAGTAGTTCTAAGTTCTAGGGGACTGATGACCTCAGATGTTAAGTCCCATAGTGCTCAGAGCCGTTTTCTTAAACTTTGTTTCTTTCCACGTTGAGTGACATTCTTGTCAAAGTTATGTACTCATTCCGTACTAAATGGTATGTCTTTTATTTTAAATGTCTTTGCTGTTCAATCACGTTTTAGGATAGGTCTTTCTTTACGACACTTATGCAAATGTGCACTACTGTAAAAAAATTATCTGTTACCCCTCAGTCACCAGGTCATCTGAAGAAGGACAGGGCGCAAAATATGTAATGAGTAATAAATGGGTCCAGAAACATTTTGTGACTATTATTTTGCGGTCAACCAGCTATTTTAAGGCCATTTTCATCATTGTGATCATAATAGTTGCACGCCTGTACTTCGAATTTCAGTCTCGTCTATGACACTCCCTAAAATGGCACACGTCACTTGGTGTCAAATGCGGATTGTGGAGAAAGAGTTCCGTCACCTCGCATTATACGTCGTTTAGGAAGTTATTGAATTAATGCAAAAGCTTGTTGTCGGAGCATAGTTGTGGAGCAAAACCTCACCTAATCTGGATATTCGTTGACTGGTGCAATTGTTCTTTTGGAGTGTTGAGCAGAATCTGTACTCATCCTCTGACACAATTTTCTTTGGGTCAGATGGTTCAAATGGCTCTGAGCACATCCATGCCACAGGCAGGATTCGAACCTGCGACCGTAGCGGTCGCGCGGTTCCAGACTGAAGCGCCTAGAACCGCTCGGCCACACAAGCCGGCCCAGTTTTCTTTAAGAAATCCTCTATGTCATGGCCGTAAGGCAGAAGAAATCTTATTACCATTCTCATTCGACTAGTCTTGTGATTGCCTGTCAACATTTAGGGCATGCAGATGTAAACTGGAATAATATGTCAGAACGACTGAGAGCTATTTTTAAAGTAACTGTCTTATAATTTATAAAAATGTGCAACGTTTCTGAATCTCTCGTCGGCAACTAGATTCCATTTTTTTCAGTATATAAGAATATTTACGATCGTTAGTTGGGATTAATTTCACTGAAAACTTGACATGTCTTGTATGTTGCACTCATCACATTTACAGGATCTTAGACGAACATGTTTCTTTTTCTTTTTTTTTTTTTGCGGGCTGACGGTGGGTTTACAAAACCGTGGGTAATCACGTAAATAATGATGGTTAGTTTTAAGACGTTTTTGTGAAAGTGAAGCTTTTATGTCCCTTGCGAGCGTGTAGCTCCGCACTTTGTACTTCTTACTAGTGAATGTCGACAAAACCTAGGTAACTTATTCATATTAAACTCTAACTTTTAAACTGCGCTTCATATATTCAGCTATGCTGCCCTCTTGCTTAGTTGAGTGTTGCCAGCAACTTCGTGAATGTGTGTGTTATACGTTACGGTAAATATATACTGTCGGACACTAGTGTGTGTGTGTGTGTGTGTGTGTGTGTGTGACAGAGAGAGAGAGAGAGAGGGAGAGAGAGAGAGAGAGAGAGAGAGAGAGAGAGAGAGAGAGAGAGAGAAAGAGGGGGGAGGGGGAGGGAGGGAGAGGGAGTGAGAGTACATGTTTTCCAATAGATTAGGGGAGGGGGGGGGGTGGTTTTCTACATAGCAAAGGGTACTTTGATCAGCAGGGCGTTGTTTGCTGTCAGTTATTGCGTTGAACAATGTTCTACGTACAAAACAAAGGTACAAGTAGCTATGTTCTCTAAAGCCGGACCTTCAGTCGTTTTTTAGTGTAGAGCGTGCGTTACTGAAAGGACGCTGAGAGTCCTCTGCCATCTTGCGAAACTGCATATTTCGGTTTAATTACTTCAAGCAGGTTGAGTATCTGCTGTCAAAATTTGCACGTATAGAGTATATAAGGGTGCATAGCAATATTTTAGAATCTGTTGCAAGATAGAGTCATAATAAATGAGCTGCTTACAACTCGGATTAAGCGTACTGCAGCGGAAAGTGCCCGTGGCCTACCGCAGGGAAATGTTTGCCCTGTCAGTGCGGACCAGGCGACTCCAACGAGGGGACGTGTCAGCCGGTCGAAGCCTGTGACGAGTTCAGTCGCTGTTTGCAGAACGCTAAGACTCCTCTGCCATCATCTTGATTATTGGGACAACTTTCAGCGCGTTTACTTTGTAACATGAATAAGAGCTCTTTGTCACTCCATCTCCCTTTACAGGCCGAGAGATTTCACTATGACCCGAAATTCTTACACGCTGAATTTTTCTCCCATAATGGCCCTTCTATGAGGGAATATATTAAACTGATACTAAAAGAGAGTAGCAGCTCTAAAGGTGGCCGCCTATAGTTTAATGAATAAATGATTCCTTTCACTACACTTACCGACTTTCTTTCAAGACTGGTGGGATTTCTTGCCACGGAATCCACTTCACAAGCGCTAGGTATAGTGTAACTGTTCTGCTAGGTATATCAGTTATTTTTACAAATATTATTGTGCTTCTCGTGTTATGCGGGCGAATGATAACACCTTTGCATGGGGATATTATTTCGTACAAAGGCCTATGCCACAAACAACTGCTGATGACCATAAAGTTTTGAATACTGATAATGAAACGATGTGTGAGACCTGTCAGACACTGAATCTGTCTCCCGTTATGACAAACAAGACACAAAAACCTCTGAACTGTTCTCGACTCCATGCCGGAAAAGAGCGCTACAGAGAACAGAGGTTCTGCCTTTCATTCGATTATTTTTTATTTACAAAACTACCTAGCTTATTTTGTGAAATTTTCACTGCAAACCTCAACAATTGAATCGCTGAATTCCTCTTAGCAAAGGGGTCTGATGTCTTTAGAACGAAACCGTAGCTTCTTTAGTATCTCAGTGAAGAAAACAAAGTTGCGAGTGGTACCGATACAGCAAATTACTTCCCCTTTGAGTCCTAATACTTGCCAGAAAGTCCTTTTTGATATGTTTATCCGTTTATGAAATATTTAGGGCGCCCATGGCACGTAGTACAAACGGTCAGAAACAGTTGAATGAAAGCAGAGATGTTTTACAGCTGCTCATCTGACAACAGTGTTCGCTGAAAGAGAATCTGGAACTTATTTCTGCTGTCGAATATCCGTAGCCATCACATCTACGCCACAGTGTGCTGGAGTGTCACCACATGATTTTCATGTGAAGCACCTAGTCTCTTCTCTGCGTATTTAAGGATTTTTAACTGCGTTTCTAATGTGGATATAGCGAATCATAGCAGTGTTCGCCCACGCAGTGGTGGTCAAACTTGTGTAGTAGATCAACGTTGATTAAAGCGACGTGATGTTTGAACCCGGATCCATCTTACTCTCACATCTCGAAAGTCTGCGCTGTGCACATTGCTCTGTTAGAGGAGATCATAAAAATAACTTTTAAAGCACAAATCGATTATGACATAAGGTACAGTTCGTATGTTGTTCACAATTACGCAAATTACAGCAGTGAGCAAAACATTAAGAAATGGAGTGTATATGAGGCTCACATGAGCTATTCTGCTGATGCAAAGTTAGAGCGGTATGGATTTGGGCATTGCTCTCCTGGATTATGCGGAATTATAGCTCCAAGTGAGGTAAACTAGCTTTGTTGGTACAGGCACTGTTGTGCGACGAGGAAACCATCAAATTATTGGTGTTACGCGAAATCGCTAATAACACTGAACGAGTGTGGCGGAACACGCCACTACGACGAACTTTAGCATCGAATTGGGCTAAACTGCGCTAGGCGCCCTGCGAGGGTCATTTATTTCAATACCATCGCTTAGAAGTTCGTTTTCCTCGCGGCGTCTCCCGACCTGGGTGTGTGACGTCAGAGTGCCCCGGGTGAGCAGAACGCTCCTAGAACTGACACGGACGTGACGTAACCAATATCCGCTAGCGCCCACACAATGGACATAACGAGTCTAAGTATGAGACAAAAGAAGAGAACTAACAACGCCTTGACTCGACGACAAGTGTTGATTGAAGGGGCGTTAAATATAGAACCTCTTACGCAAATACCTCTCTTGTTCTCATACCTATAATTCATGTGGCGAGAGAAGATCGCAGTTGCCAAATTGCTGTTTTGGGGTGCAAAAGGCTTTCCATACTTTCGAAGACATGTAATTGTCGATGATAAAAATGTTAACTTGCTACAATTGCTTGTCTCTCCAGAACACCCCCTCACCTCCACACACACACAAACACAATATGTGGACACTCACAAAAAAAAGAAAAAAAAAAAAAAAACAGTGAAACCTACAAATATTTCGGATATAATGACAAAATAAGACTTTAGCTTTACTTTTTTGCACGAGAGAATGGAAACACCGAGACCGTTGTAATCAGATGAGTATTCTGCCTGCACGATGACATTGGCGTCACTAATTCTGCAGCCGCTGTCCTCATGTTCTGGTAAACAAACTGCTATAGTCGGCATTGTTTATCCTCTTATGTCCTCTTTTTAATTCATTTCAACTCATTTCAGACGTCCTTTGTGGTTTTCTTCACACTTACTTTGACGTTATTCGCGAGTCAGATCTCCGCGCGGGGTAGCCGCGCGGTATAGGCGCCTTGCCACGGTTCGCACACCTCCCCCCGTCGAAGGTTCGAGTCCTCCCTCGGGCATGGGTGTGTGTGTTGTCCTTAGCGTAAGTCAGTTTAAGTTAGATTAAGTAGCGTGTAAGCCTAGCGACCGATGACCTCAGCAGTTTGGTCTCATAGGATCCTACCACAAATTTCCAAATTTTCCGAGTCAGATTCATTCACTAGTTTCTCCGCAACATCAACTTTTTATTTCCCTCTGCCAGGTATGCTTTAATTTGAGAGTAGACATTTCAGGTGACACTGGGGTGACAACGGTGTGGTGGAACACATACTACTGCTTCTGTGCTAAGCTTATATTTCTGCTTCTGTGCTAAGGAATATGTTACAGATAGTTTTCTTTACGGTTCATATGTTACGCTAATACTAAACGTTCCGTTTTTTGCCCATTCTGTTCATATTCTATGTTATTTATCTTTAATCAGACGAAAATTTCATCTTTCTTAATAGATTCAGTATGCATCTTATTGAACTATTCGGAATGATCCCCGTATAATCCATTACAAAACACTATTTGAACTGACGTTTAGTAACAACAAAATAACTAACTAATCTTTAAATGCATCAGCATTCATTTCTTCACGGCAACATACAGTACTTTTTTATAAAAAAACCAAAACAGGAGGCCATAAAAACGTTCATAGAACCATCACGAACTATAACAAATCCCCTCCCTTTCATTTGAAACACTCGCGGTCCCGTAGCGTGTGCTGTCTGTGTCTCATCAGTCAACATGTATTCTCCTATGATCATTTTGTCGTCGAAGCCCTTTCCTTGGCCGCGTTTTCTTCTCATTTGTAATAGGAAACTGTGGTTCTGCCTTAGCAAACAAAACTTTTGTGTTTCACTACCCATGAACGTTTCGGAGAAGTTTCTCCATCTTCAGTGGATTTTATTTATTATCTGTTGAATAATATACAAGGAATTTATACATTATGATATTTATGTTTTTTTGAGATTATGGTATTTACATTTCTATAAGTAGTGACAGAAATATTAACATGTAGAACAGAAACATACCTTTTATTACGTGTTGATGTTAACAAGTCTGTTTGGTATTTGCAGCACAGCTACAATTATCTCTTTCCACTATGTCATCTGCAATTAATAAGTGTTTATCATTGTTTTGTTACGTAATTTCACAAAGCTTTTTAGAGCCTAATATGATGTTTTTCCATCTTTTTGTAGCACTACTGTCGTTATATTACGTTGTTTGTAAACAAAGATTCTCTATTTTGACCTTTCGATATAACTTTTTAGGTTACAGACTTGTGAACACAAATATGTAATAATAAGGCACATATTTATTCTTCATGTTAATATTTCTGTCAATACTTGTAGTAATGTAAGTTCTACAATGTCAAAAAAAAAACTGATAATTATCATAATGCATAAATTCTTTGTACATTGTTCAACATATAATAAATAAAATCCACTGAAGATGGAGAAACTTCTCCGAAACATGTATGGGTAGTAAAAAAGAAAAATTGAGTTTGCTCAAGCAGAACCACGATTTCGTACTAAATATATTCTCTGAATTAACTCCTAACACCACACGAAAGAAACAACACCTCCAAGCCAAAATAGTTTCACGTTCCGTTAATATCTTTCCCCCTGAGAAACTTTTACCTCTGAAAGCTTAAACCAAGGAAAAGGATTGTCCTAACGCACGCGAACAAATCACATCCCGGCCACGAAACAGTTTACTTTCCAAGTGCCAGGTATTCTTTTTTACTGTAACACGCATATCAACGAGGATTAACTGCATCTTCATCAAAGCTGTCTATATCCGCCACGTGGCACGATCTCTTTATTGTCTTTGCGGGCGTCACAATAGGAGAACTTCCAGCTGAATTTCCAGACTCCTACTCATTTGTCACTGTGCTCATTGTAACCGTACTTATTATTCAGCCTTTCTGTCGAGCTTTACTTTACTGATTAGTGTCAATGATCGCCACTGTACTTTTCTCTTTCACAGTGTATACGTAATATACACGTAGTTTCGTGTGTTTTGAGCTTTTATTGTAGCACCATTTCTATAACCCGTCTTCCCTAAGCTATAGAAAGATGTTTCCACGATAAACGAGAAGGGACCCCCGAACAGAATCCGTCGAATATGTTCTAACAAACCTTTCCAGGAGAGCACTCTGCAATACTAGGTAAAAACCATAGACACCTAAGACTGTGGCAAAAGTGAGGTGTTGCCATAGAAATGTAAATAAATTCGAGTTACGTGAATGGTAGCCTGCCCTGCTATCTGCGCGGTCTAACGCGTTGCTTCCCGAGAGGGAAGGCGTGCCGGTGCCCGGCACGAATCCGCCCGGCGGGTTAGTGTCGAGTTCCGGTGTGCTGGCCAGCCTCTGGATGATTTTTAGGGCGGTTTTCCATCTACCGCGGCGAATGAAAAGTTCCTGGGGGGGGGGGGGGGGGGGGAGGGGCACTGGGGCCCAGGCCGAACCGCACAATAACCCTGAGTTTGGTGTGGGACGGCGGTGGGGTGGGTGGGCTGCTGTGGCCTGTTGTGGGGTTGCGAACCACTGAGGGCTACGGCGGAAAAAAGCCTCTCCGTCGTTTCTAGGCCCCCAGTTTCAGTACACACAATACATACAATATGTGAATGCTCGTAGAAGACATGCGGAAGACATGGGATGCGGTAGCAGCAAGCCATTGTTGACACAGAATTTCTCTGGGCGAGCGGATTGTAATTATTAAGCTACAGTTTATTTAACTAATATAAATGAATAACTCTTGAACGTTTGAAGATGATAAATGAAAGATCTCTAGGGGAGGCATTAAGCTAGATACTCAAAACTTGGATGCCTACTAATTTATTCTCTTGACATTTAATTAATTATCATTACATTAACTGAGCATGGTAGAGAGAACTACGAAAGACAGAGTGTGATAGATTTATGTATATGTTACGTGAAAAGTATGTAAAAAAGCAGAACAAATGCTCAAGTGTTGACTAAAATGTCACTTCAGCGATAACTGTCAAAGTTAAATACGAACAGTGAGAGAGACTGAAAATCGGAATATATAATACGAACAGAAACTGGACGTAGAACCTTAGAGGACAATAAACCACATATTTTGCTTGTTTTTATAATTGATCATTGTTATTAACGTGTTGTTTTCAATTTATTTTATTGATCATAACTGACTTAATACTTAATATAGGACTTCGAACAAGATGTCAAACGGTGCATATTGGAAGCGCGCAACCGATGTCAATTTTAGAATTTCATCGCGTATATTAATTATAGGGAAGTTGACTATACTTAAAATAAGGGTGTCAGTCGTGAAAGGCCATGTTAGGGGCGGTGAAGCCAGCCAGTCCCTATACTAGCAGAAGCAGACTAAAAAGAGGGCCGGGCCTATTCTTCACCATCAGTTTCCTCCAGGTTTGTGATATATGGAGTGCTTGGCCACAAATGCAACTGATAGGAGTGGGAGCTTCAGACGGTCAAGCGATTAAACATTTAGCATTTTTGACGACGGTCGGGAAAGGAGTGGAGGCTGTAAATGCCCGGCACGAAGTAACGACCATCTTTCGCGCACTGAAAAAAGTCAAATATATACTTGGCTCAACCAAAGACCACCTGGGGTTGCAGACGCCGGGCGTTTACAGTACTGAGTGCGAATGTGGGATGGAATATATCGGACAGACACAACGATCTATCTCTCAGCGCTGTACTGAACACATCAGGAACGTACGACTAGGACAGAGAAACAAGTCCGCGGTAGCAGAACATAGCATTATCGAGGGATGCAAAGTAAACAACCACAAAGTAAATAAACAAAATGCATGTGCTATACCGCCATTTCTGTTTACGCAGTGCATCCAACCTCTTAACACGAACATTAACATGATTTCAAGGAATAAATAGCTGAAAACCACAACCATCTAGATTGAATAGTTCAAGAGATAGAGATACTTAGGCAAGTCAGTGCAGAACGACCGGATAATTTTACACACACACTGTTAACTTTGAAATGATAAAAACTACGCTTCCAACTGGAATTTTTCGACAAATAATGCATCAAATTATTAAGGAGAGATCAAATATTAATAAGAGGTAATAATCCGAAAAAGTCACTTTTTGACCAATTCCGCCATACGTACTCACCTTAAAGCTGTGCGGATCAGCATAACGAAAAGGCGAGGGATCTCGCTCGTTTTGTCGACGACTGAACATTTGGCAGGCGATTAACCCTTATTTTCCTCTGGGCAGCAGTTCAGGTGTGGACGCATGGTTGTAAAAGGGTTAGCCTATGCTGACAGGGGTTGTCCACTTAGTGCTACAGTTACGACTGTGCAGGACACGTCACGTGGTAAATTACGTGACGTGTCTGCTGAAGACTGTCAGTCGCAGAGAAAACACAACTAAAACACTGAAGTGAGTACCTAGAAAGTTACCGATGATCAAAATATCTGCACTTATATCCATAAAACACTGTATATGGCATTCCTAAGAAACTTGTGGACTCTCTTCGTCGCCGGACTTCAGGCATTATCGAGGCTAGATGCAATGCTACACGGTAGTAAGTGTGATGCTTATGACTGGTTCGCTGTCATATGCTTCACCGTTAAAAGGTCATCGTCCTTCTGTGCAACCGTATTTACGTGTTTTGTTTCATCTCCATGATAGTAAAGAGAATTCATAGCCGTTTGTATCAAAAGCGCTGAACTGACTTATCGCTTGAAAATGCCATACCTCCGAAATCGCGATTGTGGGATGGATAAAATAAAACCTGTAATAGTTCTGGCTAAACATGTTGTCGTTTCTGTAATGCTGTAGAACAGTGGATCCACACCAGTAATAAAGAGCCCGTGTTACGTTTCAGCTCGCACTCACTCTACTTCTGAGCGGTGACTATCGGGTTATTTAGCGGAAGTATTTAATTAAAAGTTTGTCCGCTGTGCCGGTGGAATGGAGAGAGGAAGCAGACAGTGGTCTCTGTCGCCGCTATTTCGGCAAATTCAGTGAGTGGCTTCTTTTAATGTACTTCGACAAGTTTTCCCTCCCTAACGAACACCCACCCTCTTACTTTCCAGTTGAGAAGCGTCCACTCGATAGCGCCGTTTCCCAGGTTATCCTACAATGGTGCCAAGTTTTACGCCCTCTCTGGAGTTAACGACCCTCCGTATTAAATCTACTTGGCGCCAAGATAGCGATTCTGAGACATTCAAAGCAGCCGATGAGTTTCTTATGTCGAGAGAAGGATGCTTATCAAACAAGAAAAGGGTAATAATACATTCCGTTGAACGCTCGTAGAATCTTTTAACGCTCTTCAGTAGGACGGCCACACGAGTGCCAACACGTTTTTTATAGTTCCTTCTACTGCGTACCGAGATGCGGCTCAGAGGGGCATCTTCAGGCGACAACTAAAAACTTTCCTGAAAGACGATAGCTTTATGTAGATGGACTGTGGTACTCTCCCTGTTTTGAGTTAATTTTTTATACGCGTTTCTGCCATGATACTTGTAAAATGTAGCATCTGTCTTTCATACTTTATTCTTTCTGTTATAGCTGTAGTCACGGATATTACTTTTATTTTAGAAATTATTTGGTTGTATTTTTAGAGTTTTCTGGCCTACACGCAACAGTCATAGATGACGTATAGCACCACTTTTCGCCTGATAATGTACTTGGAAACCACAATCGCAACATTTGGGTGCTTATTAGTCAAGTTTTATATTCTCCATCATTGTTGTCAAGTCAGCAGTACTTGTACTTATATTTCAGCTACTCAGCTGCGCAAAAAAAAAAAAAAAAAAAAAAAAAAAAAAAAAAAAAAAAAAAGACTACGAATTTGGTCCATATTATGTTCTGCATCTATTATACGCAATATAATTTCCAATTGAAGGTTATTTACAGAGAGCAATGAAACAAAGTTACTGACGTTAATAAAGTTAAATCTAGTATTCATTTGTGTTTTACACTGCGGTATACATTGTTGTTCGTATCTACACTATGTCGAGAAATCAGTGTAGCAAACACTACGCCTGAATCAGCCATTGAGATGGTAGAGGATCCCCAATGCTAATCGTCAGCAAGATCTGTTAATGTGCAAGTTGAGTGAAAGTCGAGGAAAAATCTGTACCGATCCCTACCAAAGACAAGACAATCTGCCGTCTAGAATTTCTTTGTTTCGTTTTACCATCAATTATGATCATTGCGATCACCTTCAGGAGAGGAAGAGTTGATAACAAATATGGTAGAATTATCAGATGGTTCAGATGGCTCTGAGCACTATGGGACTTAACATCTAAGGTCATCAGTCCCCTAGAACTTAAAACAACTTAAACCTAACTAAGGACATCACACACATCCGTGCCCGAGGCAGGATCTGAATCTGCGACCGAAGCAGTCACGCGGTTCCGGACTGAAGCGCCTAGAACCACTCGGCCACCGCGGCCGGCGTAGAATCATCATTTACGATATTAATTACATAGCATTCAGAGGATACATATGGTTACTTGCACCATTATATACCACGATGCTGCTGGCTGTAATACGGGGTGCGGCTAGAAAAAAACCGGACTGATGCTGGAAAAAACATTTATTTACAATTATTTACAATTTCATGTTATCTCCTTCAATGTACTCTCCTCCTCGGTCTCTACACCGCTCCATACGAATTTTCCACTGTTCATAGCAATGCTGCAGATCATTTTCGGTAAGTCCATACATTACTTCCGTCGCTTTTTCTTTTACTGCTTCAACAGTCTCAAATCTAGTTCCTTTCAAAGCTGACTTGACTTTAGGGAAAAGAAAAAAGTCACAGGGGGCCAAATCAGGTGAGTAGGGTGGATGATCTAAGATGGGAATGTTGTGTTTTGCCAAAAACGTCTTCACTGACAACGCACTGTGAGCTGGGGCATTGTCTTGGTGAAGGATTCATGGCTTTTTTCTCCACAAATCGTTCCGTTTTCTCCGTACTCGCTCACGTAGGGTGGCCAGGACGCTAATGTAGTAATGCTGATTCACTGTTTGTCGCTGTGGTACCCAATCAATGTGCACAATCCCTTTGATGTCAAAAAAAAAAAAAACAATCATCATTGCCTTGAATTTCGATTTTGACATTCACCATCTTTAAATCGTTTAAACCACTCAAACACTTGTGTTCGCGATAAATAATCATCGCCGTACACTTGTTGTAACATTACAAACGTTTCACTTGCAGATTTTCCTAGTTTGAAACAAAATTTGATGCTAACACGCTGTTCTTTCTGTACACTCAACATTTTCCGACGCACAGACAAAACGTCAACTACTTAAAACAGACGCCACGGGCAGACTGAGTGCAGGAGGCAGATGAAACTCGAGCAGTAGGCGGAGCGAGAGTCACGTGACAGGCCACGCGACTTTCAGCCTTATTGCATTCGTTTTATTGTTTCACCAGTACTAGTCCGGTTTTTTTCTAGCCACACCTCGTATATCATGAATCAGAATCGTAATATTGTATCAGGTCATCGATATCTAGTGATACATGTATTCGATGTTAATTACTTTTTCAGTGCACTTCGTTAATGTAATGAAATAATTGCATGTATTCATTCATGCTGCATGTCTGTATAGGTAATACGATGCATATAGACGTCATACATCTTCCGCATATGTTGTCTGAATTCGTATTTTAATGAAACAGCATCATCATGAATGCCAACCGTTTTGCTGATATACAATTTTTTTTTTTTCGAAAAATCTGTGTAACATGAAGACAAACGTTCTTTCGCTTGATGTAAAGCGTTATTAAAACCATTTTCTTACTTTTCATTGTAGGTTCAATATTCGTCAACCACAGTTTCAAGTCAATCTTCCAACACCGACGTTTCCTTTCCTTTCAGAACTGCACTACTGTGAAAGTGCAAATACAGTTATCATTCTTTGAATTTGAAATTACTTCGTGAGCTGTCTGATCTAATTACGTCTTGTTCTTCGCAGATCGTATTTGATTCCACTGGGAAGATATTCGGTAAAGCTTATCTTGCTTTCCGCACTCAACAGTGTTCTCTATAGTGCGTGCCGGATTGTCAATTATTCTACCATCTTGTTTTGTTTAATTTTAGTTGCAGATTTTAAACAGTTTTCAAACAGTAGAAAGAATGTGTGTGTTCAGTAGTCTCTGTATGTGTCTGCGTGCGTGTGTGTGTGTGTGTGTGTGTGTGTGTGTGTGTGTGTGTGTGTCTGTGTGCAAACTATTATCTTCCAATAGTTCGTTTGGGGTGTGGATGTTGTTTTGCTGCATAGGAGATTCTGTTCATTGATGAGTTTTTTTTTTCTTTTATGTGTTAGTCGTATGTAATGATAGTCATGATTCGAAAATTCTGGTACCTTCTGTTGCTCTATTTTGGAACCTAGAGATGTGTTGCAGTGTTAGTGCGTTAGTCATTACGTTTTATTACTTTCCCTTTTTAGTGGTCGTAGATGATCGGAGTAGCTTACTCTACAGTTTTTATACACATTGATTTGCAACCAGAGCCGAGCCGTTTAACTGATCCATTCCCGACCAGACGTACAGGGGAATCCGAACTGAATATAGCGATACAAAGATAAGAATTGCAGGGAATATAAAGGAAAGTTCAACATTTGATCATTGTGAAAGTGTTGTAAGTCTAATGCCTACTCGTACCAAATGATACGTAAGTGAAAAGTTCCGTGTCATAAGTGAAATTGGTGGATCCTGTACAGAACGTGTTTTGCTTCTTAGAATTCAACAGCTGTCGTTCTGCTATCACAGGAAAAGATTTTGTCATCAGTGCAATTCATCTGAACGTACTCCACGTAAGTCGCCAAACGAAGCCAACAAGGAGCTTAAAATAAAACCGTACGTAATTCAAGTTCACAAGAATTGAAACAAGAAGACTGTCTCCAGCATACGAATTATACTATGACAGTGGTGGAAACATTTGCAGTACCTCTCACTTTAGCGACGAGGCTACCTTATAGATAAGCGTCAAAGCTAACCGACACAACATTCGAATACAGAAAACAGAAGAGCTTTCGTGTGTAATTAAATATCAACATGACTCACAGTTAATGTGTTCTGAGCCATGTCAATAGAAAAAACTGTACCGTCCATTTTTCTACATTGAGCTAAATATTTTAACAGGTATTAATTGGACGTGTCTGAGCGATAGCTGACGCCACAGCTTGGTACGAGCTTCAATGATTACATCTTTCAGGAAGCATGAGAACCCTCGCATTGCAGTATGGAGATTATCACGTTTTTAAATCAGTGTCTTCCAAATCGTTGAATCGATCCTAC
Organism: Schistocerca nitens; assembly: GCF_023898315.1. Classification (NCBI taxonomy): domain Eukaryota; kingdom Metazoa; phylum Arthropoda; class Insecta; order Orthoptera; family Acrididae; genus Schistocerca; species Schistocerca nitens. The sequence goes on along the minus strand of NC_064614.1, from coordinate 599,939,398 downwards.
GTAAAATGTCGATGCTGTGTTTAGTTCTTGAACACCTTGATCTCCGGGTCTGAAATGCATTGATTTCCTTTAGTGGGCTTGTGCGGAAAACTTTGCGTATGCGTCTCCTTTGCCGAGAACAATTCCAGAACTCAAAACGGCCATTTCGAATGCGCCAGTGTCGCTGCCTTCAGAACTTCCAGCATGAAATGGAGCGAAGGGGTCGGCAAAAGAAAGAGGTGAGACTCAATTTAGTAAGGAGTAGCTTGGTCATGGTATCCGCTGTGCTTCTGAATGTAGCACATGCTAGTAACGAGTAGCTGAACTTGTACAGCTAGAAAGCGCTTTCTTCTTTGGTATTGTGTTTAAGTCTTCGCTTTTTTAAATTATTTTTTTATGACATGCAGCAACTCAAACTGAGGCTCTTGTCGTTTAGCAGTTCGTTCCACCAGCCCCTTTGATTATCGCTTAGATGTTGTCGCATGATCAAGGGCAGTCATAAAACACCGATAAAGCACCTAAAAGCTTTTAAAACTAAATTTTGAACTTTCTTTTACATTCTTTTTAGTTCTTGTTCAGGTATCGCTCTGCATTACATACTTATAGCCCTTTGTAATCGCTACTTTCATTTTGAAATGTCCTGTTAACTGAAATCTTCCCTACAAAAAATTATATTTTTATTTGCGTAGGAATTCCTTGTTCTTCAACGTTTTTTAAAGCGACTCGTTTTGTAGCCTACTTGTTTCTCATATACCATTTTGTATCTTTCCTTATTATTATTAGGGTTTTCTGTCCTTTAGTAAACTGCCTACTGTTGCGATCTGTTTGACTCACTGTGTAAAGTTGTAATATTAGTAATTTTCGCCTAACAAACATTAATATACGCTCAATAGTACAAGCCTGATGGCCTAAAGTTATCGAAAAATTGTAAAGTAAAAGAAATGAACCATCGCATAGCAGCGACAGAATCTATTATTCTTCATCTTTTCCGTTGTTGCGCGGTGCCTGTAAATCTCTATGTTCATTATATTTTATGTGAAAATATTGAGTGAATATGCTAATTGTTATTTTTCCTATCAGAAAACATGTAGTTTCTTGTAATTGATTACGAACAGACAGAATCAAGAGGACATTTTGACTGTTACGTATAAAGTATTTAACCACAATGGTCATCTATTGTAATTTAATATGAAAAGGTACGTAGCATTACAAAAAAGTGTGTTAAAGATAAGTGTGCTTATTTTAGTAAATTAACCTTGATGATTTCCATCTCCTTATTTACTTGAATGATAATTATTTTGTGTTAGTTCATCACCAGAAATGACGATCACGCTGATGGGCCGAACGCAGCATGAGGCAGAAGGAACATTATCGTTTTCCTATTATTTCTGAATCAACTCTTATTTTAATTGTGTAGTGTTGCATTTCTTTTAAAGTCTATAAATCTTCTGGTCCCTTAGTCCCTACATAGCGACTATAAAAATGCATAGAAATGATAATGTTTCTTCCGAACGATCTGAAATATATCAATATGCTGCTCTTATTCAGGTATTTAATGCTCAACGTATATTATCATAATAGTGTAATCAATCACTGATTCTGTTGCCAAGTGGCCCACCAAAATATTCACTTTCTCGACATTTTTCAAAAAAAAAAAAATAACAATTCTTTTTCTTTTCGCCCCCCAAGAGCAACGCTACAAAGTGTTGTAATTGTTAATTCGTATGTGTTAACTGAACTTTGATTTTGTTCTTTCATTTTTCGGTAGTTACTGTTTTATGATTGTTTTCACTAGACCTTCTGCGTTTGTGTTTATTTCTTGTGTGTGGTTTTAGGGATTTCGTGCTACTTCACGGCCGTTTAAAAATGTTTTAACCTTTCCAGAAATTTGAGAACTGCGCATCTCCCTCTGCCTAAAGGAAGATTCATTCCGGATACAGCTTTCTTTATCTGTTGAAACACCCTGATTTTTATTCCCCATTGTTTTCCCATATTTCAGAATTGTTTCTACTAATAACACATGGCCGAAACATAAAATAAATACATTAATCAGCCAGGACGTCATGTCATCTAAGTGATAGTCGGAATATCCATCTTTGGAACGGATAACAGCGGCGACGCGTCGTGACACGGGAACAATGAGGCCTTGGTAGGTCGCTGGAGGGAGATGGCACCACATCTGCACACACAAATCCCCTAATTCTCGTAAATTGCGGGGACGTGGGCGATTCGCTCTGAAGCCAATTTCAATCACATCTCAGATGTGTTCGATCGGGTGCAGATCTGACGAGTTAGGGGGCCAGCATATAATTTGGAACTCGCCACTGTGTTCCTTGAACCACTCCGTCATACTCCTGGCCTTGTGACATGGCCCATTACCTTGCTGAAGAAGGCCACTGCCGTCGGGATACATGATCGTCATGAAGGGATGTACCCAGTGTACGATAACCCTTGGCCGCCATGGTGCCTTGCACGAACCTCACTGGAGCCACGGATACCTACGTGAATGTTTCACAGAGCTTAACGGAGCCGCTGCTAGCTTGTAACCGTACCGCAGTGCGGGGGTCAAGGAGCTTTTCCCCTGGAAGACGACGGATTCGCACCGTCCCGTCGGCACGATGAAGAAGGTATCGGGATTCATCAGACCACTCAGCGTTCTGAGGTTCCGCCAATGTTCAGAGCCGTTGGTTACGTGCCCGTTTCATCTACATCTACATCTACATGGGTATATGGATCACATTTAAGTGCCTGGCAGAGTGTTCATCGAACCACTTTCACAATTCTCTATTATTCCAGTCTCGTGTAGCGCGCGGAAAGAATGAACACCTATATCTTTCCGTACCGGTACGAGCTCTGATTTCCCTTATTTTATCGTGGTGATCCTTCCTCCCTATGTAGGTCGGTGTCAACAAAATATTTTCGCATTCGCAGGAGAAAGTTGGTGCTTGGAATTTCGTGAGAAGATTCCGTCGCAACGAAAAACGCCTTTCTTTTAATGATTTCCAGCCCAAATCGTGTATCATTTCTGTGACACTCTCTCCCATATTACGCGATAATACAAAACGTGCTGACTTTCTTTGAACTTTTTCGATGTACTCCGTCAGTCCTATCTGGTAAGGATCCCCCACTGCGCAGCAGTATTCTAAAAGAGGGCGGACAAGCGTAGTGTAGGCAGCCTACTTAGTAGGTCTGTTACATTTTCTAAGTGTCCTGCCAATGAAACGCAGTCTTTGGTTGGTTAGCCTTCCCCACAACATTTTCTACGTGTTTCTTCCAGTTTAAGTTGTTCGTAATTTCAGTCATACGTGCCGATGTTGTGGTGTTAACATTGTCACATAAATGGGCCGTCGGCTCCAGGGGTCCATCGTTAGGAGTGTTCGATGCACTGCGTGTGCAGTCACACTTGTACTCTGCGCTCCATTAACGTCTGATGTTAGTTCCGCCTCAGTTCGCCGCCTGTCCTGTTTTAGCGGTCTGCCCAGCCTAAGACGTCTACATCTGTAATGAGGGGTTGCCGCGCGTTGGTTTCGCCACATGTTGAAAAACTCAACACAGCACTTCTTGAACACCCGACAAGTCGTGCAGTTTCCGAAATTCTCGTGCCGAACTTTCGGACCGTTTTACACACGGACAGAGCGCTCACTGAGAATACAAGCACCGTGCGTGTGTCTGACGCAGTGATTCCTCGCCAGGTGACGCAGCTATCTCCTACACGGGTTTACATCGACAGTAGGTCGGTGATCTTAACGTTCTAGCTGATCAGTGTACTTAACAAATAACTTAATGTTTCTATTGAATGGAATTTCTTGTGCTATTGTTTAATTTTATCTGCTTATTTTTCAGTACTTTTTATGTTACGCCCTATCCTGCGTCACTGTCATTGACATATTGTCCTACTGAAAATAAGTGCTTTGATTGACTGAATGCTAGGCACGGTAACGACAGACCGTCTCATCCCAAAACAAATGGAATAACTATAGTGGCACCATTCAGTGTCACCTGATATCGTGATTTAACGTCGCCCCCTTAGTAGTCCGCAAATGAAGGAGTTGGACAAAAATGTGAAAACACCTCGAGAAAGGCATGCTGGCACATACAGTAAATGCGGATACTAGCCAAGCCTGCAGGTTGCGCTGTTGTACTCGTAATTACCCACGAACAGCACCTGTGCTATATCCTCAACACAATGCAAATATCAGTCTTGGTGATAACAGTATCCTGGGTAGCTGTGACAGCGTTATGTCGGAGCTACCTGAATTCGAACGTGGGCTAATTGTTGGTGCTCGTATGGTAGGAGCTTCCATAAAGAAGGTAACCGAAGTGTTTGGTATTTCAGGAGGCACCAAAAACATCATCCACTAAGTCGAAACGCGGACAAAAGTGTGTGTTGAGTGATCGTTATAGACGATCATTCAAGAGGATTGTGACGAAAAGAAAGAGGGCGACAGCTGCAAAAGTCACTGCGGAACTGAATGTCGCACTCACAAATCCTGTCAGCAGAAAAGCAACAAGATTGGAGCTCCAGAAGCAGGGTACTGCAGAGCGAGCTGGAATTCCAAAACCACTTGTCAGTGATCAAATTCCGTAATAGGAAAAACTGGTGCCGAAACCATAAAACCTGGTCTATGGAGCAGTAGAAGAAAGGCATTTGATCGGATGAGTCTTATTTCACAATTTTTCCAACAACTGGCCTCCTTTACATCGGGCGTACTCCGTCCCAAACCTACAATACAGACCGACTGCAGCCAAGAATGGAACGTGGTGGATTTGGGCAGCCATGTCTTGGTATTCCAAGCGTCCCACAGATACTTTGCAAGGTCACATAACTACCAAGCACTATGTGACTATTTTGGCTGACCAGGTCCATACCAAGGTACCATGTTCGTTCGCCATTGGTGATGCTGTGTTTCAAGACGAGAGATCCTGTGTTGTTATAGATCGCATTGTCCAGGACTAGTTTTGCCACCACGAGGAGAAATTGTCGCATCTCCCCTGGCGACCACAGTCACCAGACCTCAATATTATTAAGCCTTTGTGATTCACTTTGTAAAAAATGGCTCTAAGAACAATGGGACTTAACATCTGATGTCATCAGTCCCCTAGACTTAGAACTACTTAAATCTAACTAACCTAAGGACATCACACATATCCATGTCCGAGGCAGGATTCGAATCTGCGACCGTAGCAGCAGCGCGGTGCGGGACTGAACCGCCTAGAACCGCTCGGCCACAGCGGCTGGTGATCCACTTTGTAGAGAGGAGTGCTTAATCTCTATACATATCTAACATTGTTATCTGGACTTCATCTACATCTACATGACTACTCTGCAATTCACATTTAAGTGCTTAGCAGAGGGTTCATCGAACCACAATCATACTATCTCTCTACCATTCCACTCCCGAACAGCGCGCGGGAAAAACGAACACCTAAACCTTCCTGTTCGAGTTCTGATTTCTCTTATTTTATTTTGATGAGCATTCCTACCTATGTAGGTTGGGCTCAACAAAATATTTTCGCATTCGGAAGAGAAAGTTGGTGACTGAAATTCGTAAATAGATCTCGCCGCGACGAAAAACGTCTTTGCTTTAATGACTTCCATCCCAACTCGCGTATCATATCTGCCACACTCTCTCCCCTATTACGTGATAATACAAAACGAGCTGCCCGTTTTGGAGGAAGAATGGTAGAAAAATTTGGAAACCATACAGGACCTGTATTTATCCATTCCGAGACGACTGGAAGCTGTTCTGAATGTCAATCGCTTTTTAAATGAACAAAAATATATAAAACAAATGGTAATGGCCAGAGTGTAGCGAATAGCTGCAGTGAGGACACAAGCTTCATGTCGTCAGTGGCCAGATATCGCAGCCTAAGTGCTTCGCACTCTGTCATCAGTGGGGGACAGCGGCAGCAGCTGCAGGCACGTGTCTGCCGTCCCACCCCCGCGACCACTTCCCCTCCTCTCCCCCTCCCCCCCCCCCCCACCCTCACTACAGTTGCGGCCGGCCACATTCAGTTTCGCCCCCGAAATAGCTGCGGGGGTGCGGCCGCCACGTGCCGGCCAGCCGGCGCCCGCTCCGCACCCCTACACCCCGGGGAGCGCTCCCGCTTAGTTCCATTTGTGTGGCGGGCGACGAGCACTCTTCCATACAGCACAGCGGCCGCTTCCTGCTGTTCTTTTGCCACTCGTTCGGCCTGTGCGGATAAATTCATCCCTTTAATTCATTCGTATTCACCTCATGTCTGCAAACATTCAGCATCTCTTTTCATAAATTGCAAGTGGTTGTTTTCCGCCTAACATGTGACACGCTGGAAGACTATTTTCGGGACAGAACCCAGTACTGACGATAAAAATCTCTGAGTTGTTAGGTAGAGTCATACTCCTCTTCTGACTCATAGAATGTTCGGCGTTGTAACAATACAACAGTTTATCGCATTATCAATAGTGCTTTAGAGTTGCTCAATGTTATTCTTTTTCACCAATGTAAATGTTTTCGTTGTTTCTTTATCATATATGATCAGTTTCAATATTATGACATTTATTTCTTGTAAACAATTGAAGACATTTTTCTTTCAGTAAATTTTGTAAAGGCATTGTCAAAAGTGTTGCCTTCTATAATATTCTTGATATAGTCTGAATGGTAAGATAATAGCTTTGGCGTACGAAAGAAGATTAGAGAGTTAGCAGTGGGCAGCGAAAGAGTATGGCCATGCAGTAGCTGCGAATGAAAGAGGGTGCAAGAGGTTCTTGTGTGGCTCCGGCGTAGTGTTTATGTGGGCACCAATGTTTTGTGGCCGTGAGAGACATGCAGTTCCTGTGAGTCACAGTACAGAGGCTTCAAGATGATTATAATGCAAAAGTACTGTTTGAGAAGGCGGCCGCTGTGACCGAGCGGTTCTAGGCGCTTCAGTCCGGAACAGCGCTGCTGCTACGGTCGCAGGTTCGAATCCTGCCTCGGGCATAGATGTGTGTGCTGTCTTTAGGCTGGTTACGTTTACGTAGTTCTAAGTCTCGGGGACTGATGATCTCAGATGTTAAGTCCCACAGTGCTTAGAGCCATTTGAAACATTTTTACTGTTTGAGAACGGGTAAAATTATTTATGGCTGGAATGTGGACCATGGTTGACATTATTGTAGTTTCCAAGATAATAGGTCGCACCAGCAGCTCACAACAAATATGACTGAACAGTTCCAGACGCCCAGTTCTGTAGAAGACTTACCAGTGTGTTAGAGTGTTATTGGACAGTACGCTGGTTTTGCGGAGCTTCAGCTCTACAATGAATATTCAACCATTATCACATTATAAATGCAAAAAAGTTTCAGTATAAAATGATGATAACTTTGTCAGAAATATAGCTAAACGTCTCTGTTAAAGTGAAAGATAATTCATTGTTGCTCAGTGAAAGTCATTGTGTGAGTTTAAACTACAGTAGTTTAATTAACTTCTGGAATTAGTATTTGACAACTACTGAAATTTTTGAAACAGGCAAAAGATTGGAATTTTAGGTTTCAATCAAATATAATGGCCACTTTTATTTGTTTTGGTAAATTTATGTATCTAGGTCTTGGCTGTCTAATTTACCGTTTCTTGTCATTTTGATCTCATTCGTATTTAATTATTAAATTTTCGGTGACGAATTATAAATACACTACTGGCCATTAAAATTGCTACACCAAGGAGAAATGCAGATGATAAACGGGTATTTATTGGACAAATATATTATACTACAACTGACATGTGATTACATTTTAACGCGATTTGGGTGCATAGATCCTGAGAAATCGGTACCCAGAACAACCACATCTGGCCGTCATAACGGCCTTGATACGCCTGGGCATTGAGTCAAACACAGCTTGGATGGCGTCTACAGGTACAGTTGCCCATGTAGCTTCAACACGACACCACAGTTCATCAAGAGTAGTGACTGGCGTATTGTGACGAGCCAGTTGCTCGGCCACCATTGAGCAGACGTTTTCAATTGGTGAGAGATCTGGAGAATGTGCTGGCCAGGGCAGCAGTCGAACATTTTCTGTATCCAGAAAGGCCCGTACAGGACCTGCAACATGCGGTCCTGCATTATCCTGCTGAAGTGTAGGGTTTCGGAGGGATCGAATGAAGGGTAGAGCCACGGGTCGTAACACATCTGAAATGTAACGTCCACTGTTCAAAGTGCAGTCGATGCGAACAATAGGTGACGGAGACATGTAGACAATGGCACCCGGTACCATCATGCCGGGTGATGCGCCAGTATGGCGATGACGAATACACGCTTCCAATGTGCGTTCACCGCGATGTCGCCAAACACGGATACGACTATCATGATGCTGTAAACAGAACCGGGATTCATCCGAAAAAATGACGTTTTGCCATTCGTGCACCCAGGTTCGTCGTTGAGTACACCATCACAGGCGCTCCTGTCTGTGATGCAGCCTCAAGGGTAACCGCAGCCATGGTCTCCGAGCTGATAGTCCATGCTGCTGCAAACGTCGTCGAACTGTTCGTGCAGATGGTTGTTTTCTTGCAAACGTCCCCATCTGTTGACTCAGGGATCGAGACGTGGCTGCACGATCCGTTACAGCCATGCGGATAAGATGCCTGTCATTCGACTGCTAGTGATACGAAGCCGTTGGCATCCAGCACGACGATCCGTATTACCCTCCTGAACCCACCGATTCCATATTCTCATAACAGTCATTGGATCTCGACCAACGCGAGCAGCAGTGTCGCGATACGATAAACCGCAATCGCGATAGGCTACAATCCGACCTTTATCAAAGTCGGAAACGTGATGGTACGCATTTCTCCTCCTTACACGAGGCATCACATCAACGTTTCACCAGGCAACGCCGGTCAACTGCTGTTTGTGTATGAGAAATCGGTTGGAAACTTTCCTCATGTCAGCACGTTGTAGGTGTCGCCACCGACGCCAACCTTGTGTGAATGCTCTGAAAAACTAATAATTTGCATATTACAGCCTCTTGTTCCTGTCGGTTAAATTTCGCGTCTGTAGCATGTCATCTTCGTGGTATAGTAATTTTAATGGACAGTAGTGTATTTGGAAGAAATGGTTAGTTAAAATCATTAACAGTAAAACTTGCCATGAAGTTATGCTACGCAATTATTACCACATTACGTGGCCGAGTGGTTCAAGGCGCTTTAATCCGGAACCACGCTGCTGCTACGGTCGCAGGTTCGAATCCTGCCACGGGCATGGATGTGTATTCCGTCCTTAAGTAGTTCAAAGTCTAGGGGATTGATGACCTCAGATGTTAAGTCCCATAGTGCTTAGAGCTATTTGAAGCATTTTGAACATCAAACAACAAGTAATTCAGCCAGATTGTCGTTGGTCACTTCAGTCTCAACGAATCTCTCCCCCAGCATTAAAGAGCAGAGGAGTCGTTTCGATAGCTGCATTATCTCGTAAGCACTTCTGGCTGAACTGGGTATTGCGCAGACATGCTCGTCAAAGCAGTTCTGTGTGATCTAGGACGAAATGTTTCATAATGTGTTAATTTTGTGATTCATAGTTTTCGGTTTTGCGTTTTGTGTTGTTATTCCATTCCATGGTGATTTTTGGATTTAATAAGAGTTTCGAAGGCTGTCAGTTCCATGTTAGGCACTGCCGCTTTCCCACTCTGTCACCATTATTTTATCGCAGTGAAAAGTAATCAGCACAAAGGCATATATTTGATATGTATCTGCATTGAATGCGAAGAGGTATGTCTTTCCATTATCACAAATGATTATGTCCGGTACTCTCCAATGAGATCATTCCTGACAACTGAATCTTAAACTATTTCGTGTTAGATGATCACTCGTCGTTGTTGTAAATGTTTTGTTTCTGATTGCATGTTGAGCCATTGTGGAAACATTCCTCCGTGCATGCTTAAAGATCCCGAACATTTCCGACACTTTTCCCACGGCGCAGCTTGTATGATGAGAAAGACTAGGAGAGGCTGTACAGCAAGTGTTTAGTCACGTCAAAACTGAATTATGTGCAGCATGTCAGAGTGATGGATGTGCTCCTCCAATTCACTTTCCAACATGTGTGTGTAGCGGACGATTGACAACTGCCGGCAGCTGAATGGTCAGTGCCCGTCCTGCGGACTGACTGGACCAGCGCAGTAGTGCCTTGGCGAGCGCTATACATGGCAGGCGCGATCGCCATTCAGCTAGTTGTCTCACGGGGGCTCTTCTCTCCAAAGTTCTGTATGTGACCAGTTTAGGAGGCAGCCCCCAAGGATTTTAACTGCATGACGGTGGTCGTGAGAATGACATGTTGACAGCTGAGTCAGGACTCGGATCAGCATTGGTATAAGACTGCAAATGCAACATTAGGTGAGAGATGAATTCTAATGCTGGTGAGAATACAATCAGACTAGAATGAAATCCAGCAAAGAATGGTATGGGAAACGGAAGAACGTGAAGGAGACTTAAATCAGATCAGCACCAAAGGCAAGTGCAAACCAACTTCTGGCTACCAAGTCTTGATGTAAAGCCCCAAACATGAAGTCTCTCAAAAGAATCATCACGAAATCTCACTCACTACTGAATGTATCCGTCGAAAAAGATCCACCGAAAGCTCTCACCCAGTCCCACCACTCTGCCAAAAAGGAGTCCACTCTACAGCTCGCCAATTTTGTTAGAGGTCTCCCTGCTCCTGCTCATAAAGAGCGCTAAAATATTCGTGTCACATCTCATCGTTGGCCGAAGATATTTCGGTGCTAACCAATAGGTGAGTTCTCCAGCTCTTGATTCCTAATTCCAGGCTGTTGTGGCCGGATCTCAATGTACACGCGTCCAGCAAGCATTCTCACGTGATTCGTGACATTTCGCAAACAAGCTTACACTCTTCACGAATTTTCAAGTTTTTTCTGGGTGATCGGACACTTGGAGGGTGCTTAGCTACTCCACTGTGTTTCAAACGGAGGCGTAAGTTTAATGAAAGTATGTGTTTGCCTAGCGCCGAAATCCGGATGACGACGAGTTCCATTTCCATCAGAAACCTTTCATATTAAGGTCTCACCAGTAGGAAAATGTGTTCTTCTCATGTCGTCTGCATTTGTGCATTTATTGCGTTTCGTAAAGCTTTCCACAGACCACCAGCAAGTCCTTGCGGGTTTCTTTTGTCTGTAGATCCGCTGCATCCCAGACAAACGCTCTCTGTTTTACTCTGGTGTTCACCACAATACAAACTCTCTTGACGTACATGATGCACATTTACATCTGTCGATTATGTTCCGATGAGAGCAACGTGTTGAGTTCTATCTGCAAGGAAGTCTTGCATACAAACATAATCTCATTGAGCTCGTATTTCGTTCACAAAGTGACAGTGCAAAATAGTGACAAATGCCTCCCCGAAGTCAAGGGACATGGCACAAAACTGACCACCTTTCTCTACGGTGCTCTGGACCATGTGGGTAGACAGAGCGAACTGTGTTTCCCAAGATGTTCCGTTAATACGTACTTATTTATCACAGTTCAGCGAAGTGAAAACTACCTCCAGGACTGTTGAAAATGGTTTAGGTGATCTCGTTGTCTGACCCCTGTATTAGTTGTGAATTTACCACTGTCATTATAAAGTCTAATGGAAAACGTAGCACCGATTTGTGCATTCATCATCATACTTTTTTTTCCTATGCTGTACAACTAAGTACTCGTAGATTTGTCCAAAAATTCCCCTATTGTGTATATCTTTCGAATTTGTTGAACTTCGTTGATAATTTGAATCTAATATGTGTGCCTCTCCTGAAATAAACTCTTATAATCTGTGCTTCCCATTTCCTATCCGGCATGCACGTTCCTTTCTGGTTAGCTTTGTGTGTGCAATTGCTCAGGCTCTTTCTATTATACAGCGTGATTCTACTGGCCCTATCTCTCGCTTTTATGCAACCCTCAACGCCTTCAAATACCACGCTCAAGATTTTCGTATTGTCTGGTTTGGTATGTGCAAACTATTAGTCCTACAGAGAGAACTTTTTGTAGGAAATTTAATGTAGTTAAATTTTGAACTGGCATGCGTTTTCACTAGAGGCCGTAGTTTTAGAATCATTCAGCAGAAACCTGCAAAAGTGCCTCGAATAACGTGACCTACAGCAAACGCTTATTCCAGTAAAAAATTGACTATATTAAATTTCCTACAAAAAGGTCGTGTTCGTTTTCTTGTGAGAGTAATATTTCGTGCGTAGCAACACAAAGAATATTAAAATTTGCACCTGGTATTGAAGGCATCCCGTGCTCCATAAAACCCAGAATAGACGTGACCGAATCATCCTCCGTAATTTGAAAACCTGAAAGTAGAAATGCAGGGGTAATAAACTTTCCTTTAAGGCAATAAGTATTCAAACTACAAGAGAAACAAGTTAGTGAATTGTCCGATCATCATAGTTTTATAGGCATCTGTCTAAACAACGTTAGAAGTGCTAGTGCTGACAACTACAGTTGCCTACGACCCATGCCAGTTGGAAAATAATTCTATAGCGACAAATGTAGCAACAGCTTTCGTCCAGAAACGAACGAGGTACGTAGTTAAAAACTGATAAAATAGCTGCGGGAACAATATGTTTGACAGCTAAAGCAAGCTTAAAAAACGCTGAAACGATTTGTACCAAAAAGTTTACTTGAATAGAAGGCAGCAATTGAGTAAATTAGAATGGAGGGCACATAGAGCTTGTACAGCCATTGTGAAACTGATACATTCCATATCACAATGTTTATCGTGAGTATGACAACGGAACGAGTATAGTAACTAAAAGTCTTGCACAGACCAAACGGACTACTGGGGATCCGCTTCCTTCGCAGTGTGTACGCTTTAATAACGGCTGGCTCGCTTCTCTGCAGAAGAGCGTCTTTATGGAGTTGAGGCAGCCGTCATCGTCCGTTAAAGTGGCAGCCACTTGCGCGTCCCCTGGGACAGCTGCAGCTGAGTGCTGCTCCGCGTCGCACTGCAAGACGACGTGGTGCGACGTCTGGCGCCGGCGCAGGTGTCTACCGGCAGAGAGGCTGTGTCGTGGTACAGACTACGAGTCTTTAACCCTACAATGCTAAAGGGGGAGAAACGATACTTTGCTACCAAACCACAGAAATTTTAGTACACCAAGTTTATCCAAAATAAATCAAATTTCTAAGTTATAAAATTAGTCAGTTACAGTTATCAGATCTCCTGTGATACAAAACCATACCGTGTGGTAAAAAGGTATGAATTCGTACTTTATGTGTTTTTTCAAATATTTGTAATAACGATTAAAAGCTAATAGCTACATGTACACAAACAGCAAAGAACACTCTTTATCTTTAACAGATGAAAAATAAAAGCCCACTGAAGATGCTGCAAATTGTAACGGAACATATTAAAGGCTTTAGATCTACATCTACATCTACATCTATACTCCGCGAGCCACCTTACGGTGTGTGGCGGAGGGTACTTATTGTACCACTATCTGATCCCCCCTTCCCTGTTCCATTCACGAATTGTGCGTGGGAAGAACGACTGCTTGTAAGTCTCCATATTTGCTCTAATTTCTCGGATCTTTTCGTTGTGATCATTACGCGAGATATATGTGGGCGGTAGTAATATGTTGCCCATCTCTTCCCGGAATGTGCTCTCTCGTAATTTCGATAATAAACCTCTCCTTTAATGAAATATGCGATCCCTTCCCAATTCAACCAGTTTAATGAGTATTTATGATTATAGAAAAGTTACTGTGTATGTTAACAATGATTGCATAACATGTCTCCATAAACAGTCAACCCATTAAATTATAATGAATAACTGACCCACACAAAAGTTAATATCACTTGATCACTGATACAGCAAATGTCATCATGTAAAAACACTAAGTTCATCTTAAATAATTAATATGAAGTACGAAAAATAGTGGCCAACTTAGGTATTTTGGATCTCCTTAAATAAAAATCACCCAGAGAAACCTATTTGTTCACTAGGAGCGTTTTCACTCAGTATTCACGTAATCAATCCTATTTTAGACGAAAACCAATGTAATTCTTAATAATTCATGTTACTTACTTATTTATGCAAATTAGAGAAGTCAATTGACAAACTTCTAAAAAACGGCCTTTTTGTAACAAAGAATTATTCTGTCAAGTCAACAAATCTGTCTGTTATTTTAATAACATGTTAAATTATGTCACTCAATGCAAATTAATAACTTTTCTGCACAAATTATGATAACAGATGTACATGTGACTTATAAACTATATCTCTTTTAGTAGTTCTTTGACAATGTTATAAATACAAGCAGCGAGAAGGGTCGAAAGGCAGTCGGAGGCAGTCAGGGGGCAGTCGGAATGTCACTTTGGTGAAGTGTGTTTCTGTGTTATTGTTTGGGATGGAAAAACAATGCAAAGAACATGTAAAGGAAGTACTACTTTGTGTTGTGTTATGGTCTTTGGTGGACAGTGGAATTAAGATGGCCACCAAAGCAATAAATATTTGATGTTTACATATGTGTTGGTTTCGTTTGTTCTTTATCATCAAAAGCACATGAAAAACACGGGACCTCATGTTTTTAACCCTAGACAACCAGATTTAGAGCCAGCATCAGCATCCAGACTCAGCAGCGATCCAGCAAGCAGCAGCGATTACTACAATACAATACATTGTAATGGCGCCAACCTAACATCAAGTGCTAACAAGCTCCGTAAATGGGAGTGAAATAGTGCGATTACAGCAACTAGAGATATCTACGACTTAGGCGGTCCATTTACAAAATGCAGTGAAACATGTTTGGGTTAAAAAAAATTGTGTTTTGCTAAAGACGGATTCTATCCAAAAACATACATATTCACATAGACTGTTTCTTAAAAACTCTTGAAACCATTGGTAGAGAGTAAAGTGGCAGATAATTCAACTGATTATTTACATTATCTCTTTCATCCTTTTCATAAAGTGTTTTCACTAACGAGTATTTCACTCTGTCAGCTTATATTCCTACCGAGCATCATAAGGCAGTGTTAGCAGTCTCACAACCACAAATCACATTTATGTCTAGAGTTCATATATTTTACTCTTCCCAAGGAAAGCTAGTACCAATTAGAATATTGCCACATTTTTGTTTTTATTAAATGTAGAAGGGTTTTGGTATTAACTGGAGTGGAAAATGGATTCTTCGTGTGTTAGTAAAATCTCTTTCAGCGTAAGGGTCTGCTAGGACTATTCTCCGCAGCAGTAAAAGAAACAGGAGCGCATTTATAGTCACGTTTTCTTTACGATGTTTACAGCTATTAAGATCCTTACACCGAAGGCAGTAGTTCCGTTTGTCTGTCCCTCGAAAATATTGGTTCTCAAACTTCAATAATACTTCGCGGGAAGTTTGTCTCAAAATTGGTTCAAATGGCTCTGAGCACTATGGGACTTAACATCTGAGGTCATCGGTCCCCTAGAACTTAGAACTACTTAAACCTAACTAACCTAAGGACATTACACACATCCATGCCTGACGCAGGATTCTAACCTGCGATTCCTATCTAAGCAATAGAAACATTTGCGCAACACCATCGCACTGGTTAAGTCCACCTGTAAAAATTCTACCGGCAACCTTCTCAGTTGCTACAATCTTTCTTTAATCCGACCTAACATAGTACTCGAGAATGGGCAGCGCAAGCGTTCTATACGCGGTTTCCTATAGAGGCGCGCTGCACGTCCACTGAATTCCCCTAATTATTCTTGGTCGACCGTTCGTCTTCCCAAATACTACCATTCTCGTTCAAATTCATAACGTTTCATAATATAATACCTGCATATTTAATCGACATCACTGAGTCAACCAGCATATCATTATTTATGTACATCACTCTTATGATGGTTATTCGGACAAAAGCTGTGTATTTATGTGCAATAATAATAATACCTTCAGCTGTATGTATTAGGTTTTGTTTATTTTCAACTGATTTCGACGATGCAGTCCATCTTCAGGCCCCTAAAAACAGCAAACATCTCATTTCTCTTACTACACAAAAGATAATACCATAAGACGTACATCTACTTTTTTAAATCATGAGAGTTTTACTATATTATATTGAACCAATTTTCTTTACACATGTCTCTGTGACGAGTATGGTATTAAAAGTGTGAAAACATCAAACTATAGATAGTGCCCCCGCTGTAACAATTTTGTATTGACTGTTGGAAAACCAAACATCCTACACAGGGTTAAGTACGGGCTAAAACCTATTAGGCTATAATAAACTTAGAAGGATGAGTGTGTTCCTGTTGTGTGAGTCACATAAACCGTCAAATGTTGTGGTGTGGAATGTATCATTTGCATGGGGTGGAATAATAGATGATTTATAGTTAATTTAATTGTGATTAATATATATGGTAACACGCATCATTACAGGGTAGAAATATTAGAGACACTACCTGTAGTTGGTGTCTTAACGGTTTTGGTACTACACTAGTCACAAACTCATGTGTAACAAAAAGTGGCTACTCTTATATAGTTAATATGTCATCATTTAAAAAAGTAAATACAAATATGTTGTCTTTTGTATAGGATGATGGAAGATATGTCTGCTTTATCTAGGGGCCTGAAAATAGCAGATTCTATCACCGAAGCGGTCGCAAATAAACAAAAACTGATACACACAGTTGAAGTTATTTTCATTATAGCAAAGCATGTAATTAATACTCTATTAAAAAAGAATAGTTTTTCCTACTATTCACATTAACTTATATTTATCCACATTTAAAGCAAGCTCTGGTTCCTCGCACCTAATCGAAATTCTCTCCAAGTCGTCCAAGGTCTTCCAAACGTCACTCAACGATGACAATTTCCCACTTATAACAGTGTCACCAGCAAACAGTCTCTGGTTGCAGCCTAACGTATTCGACACACAGCTTATGTACGAGGGAAACAGGAGCTGAGCTATTATCTCTGGCACACTCCTGATGTTACCTTTGCCTCTGATGAACATTTGCCGTTCAGGACATAGTACCTATTTCTGTATCTCAAGAAGTTTTCGAGGCACATAACTGAGAACCTATTCCGTATGCTCGGACCTTTATTAACAGTCTACAGTGTGCCACAAAGTCGAACGCTTTCCGGAAGGTGTGTTTCGCACTAAAGATGCTTCCTTATTGTGACGCTCCTTCGGCCTTTCCTGTCACTATTTAATGCATTTCCATCGACAGAGCTACAAATAAATTAAATAGCACAGCAGGTAGATATGCCTTCTAACAGTAACAGGGAGACGTACACAAATGAGATTTGATAACTGCGCAGCTTTCACTATTACTTGCATACTTACTTTTATTTCATTTATCTTTTTAATTGATGAAATAGACTAAAAGCCGTGCTTATAAAATGTATGCATCTACCAAAACAGTTTTTCTTTCAGTCAGTCGTAATAAGATGAATAGACAACTTTACTTTCGTTAATTTCCAAGAAGCCTTCCGTATCGAAATAGTGTCCACAATGCAAGCGATATATACCGGCGGCAGGGTTGGTTATCGTTTTTCGCGTGGCAACTCAGACAACAAATTACGATAAATGTCGAACATGGTTCAAAATGAATATAAAAAATGAAGCTTTAGTACTACTACTGTCATTTTTAGCAAACTAATTAACGAATTAGTAGACTCACTTACCTCAGTCGCCAACGACATCCTCAGCATCGAAATGACGCGTATGAGATTTTGTGAGAAGAATTAGCCGGCTTGGTCGCGATCTGTACAGCTGCCATTGGGGCTACAGTTGTATTTATTACTAGAAACTGACTGTTTTATCTTAGCGAATTCCGATCTAGCAGCCCGAATACAGATTGACGTACTTATCATTTTGAAAATTCATGATGGTAACATTTTCTACCGAGTCATTTAATTCTAAAAGAAATATTTCGTGTTCACCTTTTTGATGACAAGAAAGGGGGAAAGAGATATTCAAGAATAGTAGCATTGTTGTGGATAGTTCAGCACAGTTTTCTGTCTTACGGATGTAACGGCCGTTTTATGTGGTCTGAAACCACGATTCGCTATCGAATCAGTCCGACTTTGGACATTATTTAAGCTGAAAGATTTTTCGCCATTCCTTCTTTGTCCAGATCACATATAAGTGACATATAGTTGAACATCGAGCAAAAATATCAGGGTTCGATTCACTGTACTTTGCTGGGAGGAATCGAACAGTGCCCACTCTTCCTATGAGGAAACTCAGGAGCTAGCTGCAAGACAAGTACTGGCCTTCACTCTAAGGCTGGCGAAATGCTGGGTGAGGTCTTATCACTGTCACTACCTCATGAAACTGTTTTTTCGAACTATAGATCTCACGCCAAGAGGAAATATACAGTTATCATCTTTCTGGAGCAGAAAAACTTGTTGAACGTCATTTTCGCTGTCGAGAAGATTTTGTTGGTATCACAGCGTAATAACAAAACTTAACTGTGGCGGAATTCGCGGTACAACTGAGATAATGCCGATATTACATTATCAAATTTCTTTGACGAAGTTTCTTTTTCAGAGATATTTGACGGAGTGTAATATGGAATTCATAACAAAGTTGCCTTATGTCTAATTTTATTTGACCAAATCTAGCGCCTCGCCTTCGATTTTATCAAAGAAAGCGATCTTCTGTTCACTGCAAGAAGAAATGTAACTGCTTGGAGCGCTAGCATCGCTGCAGCTGTTTGTCTTTATTGTAGCCGCGTAATTTACGTGGTGTGTTGCTTCAAATACAAAGTTGATTGAATTGTATGAGGCTGTTGAATCATTCTATAACTCGAGGCATCCAGACTACAAAAACAGTTATTTACCTTCAGATATTCCTCTTTCAGGTATTCCTCTTTCAGTGGTTTGTAAATAGTTTTACACATTTCTGGCATTAATTTCATCAATGTACACTGCTGTATTCCAGTCCTATAGTGTAATATAGAGCAGCTTCCTCATGTTGCAATGAATCGTAGTGTTACGGTAGGTCTGCCTTTTGCGGACATAACATTTCTGATGTGAGTGTTTTGCTTTGCAATATGAGGAGCCACTTTCCTGAGCATATACTTAAATGTATTTTCGTCCCTTCGCAAGTAATTTTCATACGACTTTACGTCTTCGACTTCTAGCTTTCGAAAAAAAGTTGTGGGATTCTCTACTTATCTCGCCGAGATACCCACGAACTCACCCAAGTATGCCTCCTTTTTGTCTGCTCCCCTTCCAGATGTAAAGACAATGGAATTCTAGTTACACATAACTACAGAGCATAGTAGCAAGCCGTCGGTCATTCTAAGGAACTATGCCGGAATATATTATGACGGTGTAATATCCCCTTTTGTGCCACATCGAAGATCTATGTTAAAGAAATATGATGAATATTTAATGAAATTTCTTTGGCCAAAATTTGTCAGTGTAACACCGGCCTAAAATAAGGGAGTCACCCAATACGGATTTCACTACACCATTTCGTTGAAAATACTGCATTTGTATTTAAAAAACATTAAGAATATAAAACAGATAACGGAGATGTGTGGGTGACATGGAAACGGCGTTTTCCAGGACGCACTGCAATGTTGCCACACTTTCTTGTTGTTCAGTATGATTACAAACTATCCAGTGGCAAACGGAACACGCTTCTGTTGCTCAGACGGATCGTATAGAACGAGGTCACTTCCTCGACACGAGATGCGAAAGAAATGGTAGGCCTACTGGATCAGTTGCAACAGCAATCAATTCACATACGTAAATTTAAGAAAGTGTCGAATCTGTAAAAAGATCACTTATTGGAAACGAATGGGAGACCATTGTTGTTGTTGTTGTTGTGGTCTTCAGTCCTGAGACTGGTTTGATGCAGCTCTCCATGCTACTCTATCCTGTGCAATCTTCTTCATCTCCCAGTACCTACTGCAGCCTACATCCTTCTGAATCTGCTTAATGTATTCATCTCTTGGTCTCCCTCTACGATTTTTATCCTCCACAGTGCCCTCCAATGCTAAATTTGTGATCCCTTGATGCCTCAAAACATGTCCTACCAACCGATCCCTTCTTCTAGTCAAGTTGTGCCACAAACTTCTCTTCTCCCCAATCCTATTCAATACCTCCTCATTAGTTACGTGATCTACCCACCTTATCTTCAGCATTCTTCTGTAGCACCACATTTCGAAAGCTTCTATTCTCTTCTTGTCCAAACTAGTTATCGTCCATGTTTCACTTCCATACATGGCTACACTCCATACAAATACTTTCAGAAACGACTTCCTGACACTTAAATCTATACCCGATGTTAACAAATTTCTCTTCTTCAGAAACGATTTCCTTGCTATTGCCAGTCTACATTTTATATCCTCTCTACTGCGACCATCATCAGTTATTTTACTCCCTAAATAGCAAAACTCCTTTACTACTTTAAGTGTCTCATTTCCTAATCTAATTCCCTCAGCATCACCCAATTTAATTTGACTACATTCCATTACCCTCGTTTTGCTTTTGTTGATGTTCATCTTATATCCTCCATTATGCTGTCGAAAATGATGCGCGTGTTGCCGAACGAATGTTCTCAGCGACTATTGCTAATGCTT
Organism: Schistocerca nitens; assembly: GCF_023898315.1. NCBI lineage: Eukaryota > Metazoa > Arthropoda > Insecta > Orthoptera > Acrididae > Schistocerca > Schistocerca nitens. Next base: position 599,918,896 of record NC_064614.1, on the reverse strand, counting down.
CCGAATTACCGTACAACAATAATTTTTAGTGCTTTTGGTCGGAGAACGAGACACCGGACCTGTCTGAAGCACCGAGGCGTGAGCGCTGCATGTTCAGTTTCCCGTGAGAGATTAACATTGTTTATGTGCCAACCCACACAGACACTACTTTACGCTGAGGCTTTTTTCAGCTGCGGACGGAGGTCTCAAGCGTACATCATGCAAGAAAAAACACGTTGTTGGCAGAGAATGTATCCAACATTTCCTGTCCTAGTTCTAAATAAAGTTAGTCTCCTTGTTTCTGGATCTACGAGAGTATACGATGTCTCAAAAACATTCACTCTATTTCACAAGATGATATCTTCTGCATTAATGAACACATACTTATGGGATAAGTTTCAACGACGCTTAGGACTACAAATTTTATTTTCAAATATGCCATACGATTTTACAGGGGCATATATTTTACAAGCAAGTACATTTAATCTTGAGGTAAACATACGTAGTCTAAAGGCTAATGCCTTCCCGATACACTCTGTTTTGTCATTTGCACTTTGTTCAGTTCCATGCAAACTGCCACAGCCCTTGCTCCCCTCGATTTCTTCTAAATACTTCATCCTAGGCCGTTCTCTTCCTTTTTTTCCTGGTACTTTCCTTTCAAAAATGTCTATGATGACAGTTTGGTGTCTGATGACATGTTTATTAAATCTGATTTCCTTTTTCTTTTCCATTTCCTTCAATAATCTTCTCTCTTCGTTGACTTCTCTTAAGACTTCCAGGTTGACTTTTCTTTCTCTTCAGTTCCGCTCTTGAGATTTTCCGCCTTATCAGTATTTCAGCAGCTTCAAGTCGATTCTTTTCTAACTTATCCAGAGTTCCACTTCCGACAGTTACATTCCTTTGTTAGATGGTTAAAATGTTTTTCTTAGCCATAAATAAATGTTTTGTCAGTACAATCCTTCTCACCATACTAAACAGCCTTCCTCAAACAATGCCGGCCGAAGTGGCCGTGCGGTTAAAGGCGCTGCAGTCTGGAACCGCAAGACCGCTACGGTCGCAGGTTCGAATCCTGCCTCGGGCATGGATGTTTGTGATGTCCTTAGGTTAGTTAGGTTTAACTAGTTCTAAGTTCTAGGGGACTACTGACCTCAGCAGTTGAGTCCCATAGTGCTCAGAGCCATTTGAACCATTTTGAACCTCAAACAATTTCCATGGCATTTTCCTGGGCGTTTGTACCGTAATTTCGAAAGGACTTACTGTATTTGTTCTACTGCACTAACAGACAAATTCCAGATAACGTAAGGAGCTGATCTAAAATTCCAGTCAGTCCAGTGACTCAATATTGTCTTACACTCTCTTCCGTTGAAGTAGTCATAGTGAACCCATATATTGAAAGGTGTGGTCTTATGATGTTATTTTAAATAGCTGACTTAAACTAATATGAATATTTACTTTATTCATTTGTATTATTTAATTTACTCCTTGTCCTCATCTGATAATTTGAACGGTTTTACAGCAAGTATTCGTTGTTGGTCGTCTTAATACGATCATGCAATGGATCGGCCGCCATTGTTGCAGTCTTAAATGCTCACAGAAGGTTCCAGAAAACGAACCTACCTTCTTTCAATTGCATGGTAACGAAGTCCGATGTCAATTTATAAGTGTCATTTTATTGCAGAGTTAATTCTGACACACTAAACTGATTAATCATCTTTCCAGGGTCTCGCATTATCGCATTGAAGATAGGCCTGCAAAATAGGCTTCGCCGATTTTCGTCGTTCATCTCATCATTATGAGCACCATTTCTCTCTTTTCCCTTTTATATTCACTATAACAGATGCTAACATCTTTATAACCACCCCTTATATGTTGCGTTACTGTTTTATCGAAAGAGCGAGTATAGAATGAATTAATGTACCGGTTGCGAATTTCATATAAACTCAATTATATAACTATGTGCATTTTTACGTAGTGACTATTTTGGTTAAGAGTCAGACTGCAAATGTGGGGTTCAAAAATTGTATGATAAATTTTTTTTTAAATTTTAATGTAAATTTGCATTGGAACGCTATTTTTACGTGAAAGATAATTGTGAACCCCTGTTCCAATTATGTGTTGTAGATTACGCTTGACAGTGTAAGTAACTTCTCGATGTTATTCCCATGGGTAATAGAGCAGACGCCAACTGTGTGTTTCCAACTAATATATCGCACTTTGCATAAAATGTTAGAGTTATTCGCTGCATTAGAGCATTAATTAATTAGTAACGTCATCGTTAGAGAAGCAAAGAATTTGAACTAGCTGAAAGGCAGTGTTAGTATCAAGGGGTGAAATCCAGCGTTGAGTAATGGCTCACTTATTTTCAGCCGTGTTCATCTAAGCTGCGAGAGGGCAGTTAAGCCCCAGGGGAGAACGGCGGAAGAGATTCCCCCCCAGTTTCGGCGATGCGTGCTCTCCGATTATCGACACACCTCGCGGCGTGTCAAGTTTGATCAATAACCCAGGTGCGTGACGGGCTGTTCGCCTGTAAAGCGGGGCTGCGAGTCTCAGGGTATACAAGAGATTCAAGCAGCCCGCAACATCACAGCTACCCGAAGCCGCTTCACAGCGCAGTGACCATCAAGAACTTTTTTTAAAAGCCTCTCAGACAGTATACGTTTTGTGTGTAAGGCATTAACGCACATATGAGGGATGGTGGTAAAGTTTTAACTATCACTGTTTTTTTTTTTTTTTTTGCAGGTAAATTTCATCGATCCTGATGCATACTGAAATCCGCTTGCCACATAACCGTAGCACGTTGACAGGAAGTCAGTACAAAATGGCGCAGTCCATTGATAAAATTTTCGATCCTCTATCGGCGGATCCGATGAAAGAAGGAGGTACAAAATATATCAGGGAATACAGAAATATATGTCACTTAGGAATGAAATAAACAGGAAGTGCATGGAGGTGAAGGCGAAATGATTGCATGAAAAATGTGACGCAGTCGAAAAAGAAACGAATGTCAGAAGGACTGACTCAGCATACAGAAAAGTCAAATCAATCTTCCGTGAAATTAAAAGCAAGGGTAGTAAAATTAAGAGTGAAATGGGAATTCCACTGTTAAATGACAGGTCAAAGGGTGTAGGTGGAAAGAGTACGATGAAGGCCTCTGTGAGGAGAAAAACGTTTCTGGTGTCATGATAGAAGAAGAAACAGCAGTCGATATAGAACAGATATGGCTTTGAGTATTAGAATCAGAATTTTAAATAGCTTTGTGAGACTTAAGAGAGATAAAGCGGAAAGGATAGATAACGTTTCATCGGAATTTCTAAAATCAATGGAGAAGTAATAACAAAACGACTATTCACATTGGCGTGTAGAATGCATGAGTCTGGCGGTATACCATCAAACTTTCGGCAAAACATCATCCACAAAGTTTCGAAGACAGCAAGAGCCGACAAGTGCAAGAATTATCACGCAATCAGCTTAACAGAACAGGCATCCAAGATGGTAAGGAGAATAATATACAGAAGAACGCAAAAGAAAATGGGGGATGTGTTAGATGACGATCAGTATGGCTTTCGGAAAGGTAATGTAAGACAGGGATGTAGTCTTTCACCCTTTCTGTTTAATCTATAGATCGAAGAAGCAATGACGGAAATAAAATAAAGATTCACGAGTGGGATTAAAATTCAAGAAGAAGGATATCAATGATAAGAGTCGCTGATGACCTCGTTATCCTCGGTGAACGTGGAGAAGAACTGCAAGGTGTGCTGAATGGGATGAACAGTCTAACGAGCACAAAATATGGATTGAGAGTAAATCGAAAAAAGACCAAAGCAATGAGAAGCAGCAGATATGACGGCTGCTATCGAGGCAGCAAAATAACCCATGATGGACGGAGCAGGGAGGGCATAAAAAGGAGACCAGCACTGGCAAAAAGGACATTCCTGGCCAATAGAAGTCTGCTAGTACTACACATAGGCCTTAACTTGAGGAGAAATTTCTTAGAACGTACGTTCGGAGCACATGGACTGTGGGAAAAGCGGAAAAAAGAGGACCGAAGCATTTAGGACGTGGTGATAAAGAATAAGGTTGAAATATAGGTGGGCTGATAAGGTAACGAACGATGAGGGTCTCATGAGAACTGGCGAAGAAAGGAATATATGGAAAACACTACAAGAAGAAGGGACGGGATGGTAGTGTAGGACATCTGTTAAGACATCAGGTAATAACTTCCATGATACTCGAGCGAGCTGTAGAGCGTAAAAACTGTAGACGAAAACAGAGATTGGGACAAATCCAGCAAATAATTGAGGAATTAGGTTTCAGACGCTACTTGTCGTAGTTGACAGAAGACGTCCGGTCTTATTTTACCGTATTTATCGGCTGTTGTTGACTTTAGCAGCCATAGCGGAGCTTATCGTCGAAAGGGATCAGAAGGAGAAGACATTATTGTAATGCATAGAAGCAGGCTGAAGTGACGAATGAAAATTTGTACCTAGGCCAGGTTTCGAACATGGGCTGATGCGCTAATCCCAACGCCATCCTGCCACAGTGGCTTTGTGCAACTGCACACTACCATCCTCAGTCCAAATTCCCATTCATGCCTCAGCCAATTTGGTATTCCCTCCAAACGCGAACGGCATTGTAGAAGCTTTCCAGTTGCATTGGAGTAGCACCTCAGCATCGAACGAAATGGGCTATTCTGCCTGAAACCAAGGCACAGGTGCTTTAATAAAATGTAACTACATGTTTACAGAGACATTTTCAAGTCGCAAACATATATATGCAAATATATATAGGTTGAAATGACGTATCAAAATTTGTACCAAGTCTGGGATTCGATTTCGGGTCTTGTGGTGACTAGGAAGGTGCGCTAACCACTACTCCACCCTGGCAGGAGGTAGGAGTGTTAGGGTAATCCGTGCCGTTGTGTAAAGCCACTGTGCCAGGGTGACGTGGTTAGCGCATCTGCCTAGACACCAGGAGACTGGGATCGAATCCTGCCCTTCGTATAAATATTCATTCGTTACGTCAGTCTGCATATATATACGTCATATAAGTTTGAGACTTGAAAAGGTCTCTGGAAATATACGGTTTCATTTCATTATTGTTTTTACAGAAAAAGTGCCAATGGAAAATATTTCAACTTATATTGGTTTATGATACACGTACAGAGAACTTAACCGATGTTATTCCCAGAACAAAATGGAAACACTATCGAAACACGGTGTAGCTGCCAGGCGAACATATACCTACAGTTTTTATTTGGGGGGGGGGGGGAGAGGGGGGGATCGTCACTCTTTTGACTAGTTTCATGCGGCGCACTTCGACTTCCTCTCCTGTGACAACCCGTTCAACGCAGAGTAGCACTTATATTCAACTTTCTCAGTTAGTTCCTGGTTATATTTCAATTTCTCTCTTTTTCTACAGCTTATAAGTTCTACAACTCAGTCTAGTATCATGGAACGTATTCCCAGATGTCTTAATACATATTCTATCATCCTGTCCCGTCTTATTACTGTTGTCCGTATGATTCTGCAGAGAACCTCGTCATTTCTTATCTTATCACTCCGCGTAATTTTCAACCACCTTCTACAGCATCACATCTCAAAGGCTTCGATTCTCTTCTTTTCCGGTTTCCCTACAGTCCACGATTCACTACCATACAGTGCTGTACTGCAAACCATATCCTCAGAAATTTCTTCACCAAATTGAGGCCAGTGTGATACTAGTATACTTCTAACGGCCAGGGATACCCTTTTTGTCTGATCCAGTCTGCTTTTTGCATGCTCTTTGCTTCGTTCGTTATGTGCTATTTTGCTTCCAAAGCAGCGTGGGTCCACCACTTTGTCTATTGCGTGGTCTTCAATTTTGATGTCAAGTTTGTCGTGCATCTGATTTCTGCTGATCTTCGTTGCTTTCGCCTTTCTTCGGTTTACTATTCATTCTGCCTTATTTGATTCCAAGTTCTCCAAAGCTCTGTTAAACGCCGACTCTAATAATGGATCCTCTGTCTCCTTCAAAACTTTGTCTTTCTATACTTTTAAATTTACGTCATCACTCTCAAAGCAATGTGAGTGGTGGTGGTGGTGGTTAGTGTTTAACGTCCCGTCGACAACGAGGTCATTAGAGACGGAGCGCAAGCTCGGGTTAGGGAAGGATTGGGAAGGAAATCGGCCGTGCCCTTTCAAAGGAACCATCCCGGCATTTGCCTGAAACGATTTAGGGAAATCACGGAAAACCTAAATCAGGATGGCCGGAGACGGGATTGAACCGTCGTCCTCCCGAATGCGAGTCCAGTGTGCTAACCACTGCGCCACCTCGCTCGTTAAAGCAATGTGAAATTCCCATTCCCCATAGCACCAAATACTGAGGTTTCTTCCTATTCGATGCACGTATGGAGCGCAGAAAGAATTACTATTTAAGTACCCGTATGTCTTTGTGCTGTGATTAGTGTTTTGCTGTCCCTGTGGGCGGGTATGTAGATGGCTGCGGTCTGTTTCTAGATTCTTCACTTAATATTGCTTCTTGAATTATCATAAGTAGAATTTCGCGTAATTTGCGTCTATGCTCAAGAATCTGACAATTCGTCTTTCAGCCTTTCCGAGGTGTACTTCGTGAGCCAAAGGAGTCTGTGACCATCGTGCTACGACTATTTGTCTCCTTTAAACATCAAGTTTTATTCCTGTTTGGTATGTGCCGTGGCGCCCTGGACATCAGGCGCCGACGCACCACGCACAGCATCTAAGTAGTTTGAGTTGCCGCGAGCTTCGCTGCTGTGGGACAGACGCCGCGGGAAATCTGAGTTCTGGGTCTCCGCGGCCAGAGCAGGCGGTGGTGACGACAGCGTTCAGGGCCAGGCCACCAGGCAGCGTGCACGGTGATGGTAGAGGTCGTTGTCACCTGCCGAAGATAGGCCCGTATGTATCCTACCGCGAGGCAATATTTAAACAGGCGCGTGAGCTTAACAAGGCAGTTCTTTCGCAGCGAGCACACGACAAGATGATTGCAGCAACGCCATCATCTTCCAGGACAGCAAGACGCTTGCTCCGTGTGGACTATGAAGCCAGTACTACAGGACATACGAGGGGTGTTTGGAAAGTCTGTGCAAAAATAAAAACTACTTACGTGTTTGGGGTAAACCTTTTTTATTTTTCAACATGGTTTCCTTTTAGACTTACACACTTCGTCCAACTCTCTTCTAATTTTCTGATCCCTTCCGAATAATAGGAATTGTCCAAGTCTGTAAAATACCTATTACTTGCTGCAATCACATCGTTTGAATAAAATCTTTGTCCCGCCAGCCATTTCTTCAAATTGGGGAACAAATAGTAGTCTGAGGGAACCAATTCTAGAGAATAGGGGGGATGTGAAGCGAGTTGGAAGCCTATTTCCATTAATTTTGCGACTACAACTGCTGAGGTGTGTGCTCGTGCATTCTCGTGATGGAAAAGGACTTTTTTGCGGTCCAATCGCCGACGTTTTTCTTGCTGCTCGATTTTCAAACGGTCGAATAACGATGAATAATATTCACCTATAATAGTTTTACCATTTTCCAGATAGTCAATGAGGATTATCCCTTGCGAATCCCAAAAGACAGTTGTCATAATCTTTCCGGCCGAAGGAATGGTCTTAGCCTTTTTTGGTGCAGATTCTCCCTTGGTAACCAATTGTTTAGACTGTTGTTTGGTCTCAGGAGTATAGTAATGTATCCATGTTTCATCCACAGTGACGAAATGACACGGTTCCTTTTTCTCCAGGGCGGATAAACCGTCTGCTGAAATCGCAGCTTCATGCGTTAACCCGCAAGGCGGCAGGGCGCCTGCACCTGATCTGTACACGTTAGATGTATCGTCTAATACCGCCTTGAGTTTGATCGGCGAACTGCTAACTGGGGCGGTATAATTTCAATTGTTTTTACTTCACTGACAAGATAGTGTCAAGACTTGACATTGTACTTCCATCCTTCAAATACTTACAAATTTTCCATACTGTTTGATAGTCGAAAATTCCTCCTATGAAGTACGAATGTATGATATTTTAAAAGTGTTGGCTTCCACAACTTAAGCTAGACTGCAGACTTCGTTTATTTTCAAACCCAAGAATTAAGGCACTCATTTTATGCTGAAGTTTAACTTTATTCAGACTTCAAGATTTTTCTCGCCTTTTTGTTTATTCAGTATCAGAATTTTGTTTGCCATTGGAGAACAACTGTTTATTTTTCACTTGTGGAAAAACTTCGTTTAATTTGGGACTTTTAGGAACTTTGCCTCCATAATACATTGAAGACGTTGTCAAAACTGAGTTCGAGAATTAAACTTATTTTATAGTGTCTACCTGTCTCTCTAGTGGATACCTGGTTCAAATGGTTCAAATGGCTCTCAGAAATATGGGACTTAACTTCTAAGGTCATCAGTCCCCTAGAACTTAGAACTACTTAAACCTAACTAACCTAAGGACATCACGCACATCCATGCCCGAGGCAGGATTCGAACCTGCGACCGTAGCGGTTGCGCGGTTCAAGACTGTAGCGCCTAGAACCGCACGGCCACCCCGGCCGGCCAGTGGATACCTCCTTGGAACCAAGAATATCAGTATTGTTCCCATACATTTGAGAAATATTCTTGGGTAAGCCGCAAGAGCTGCTTTGTTAGCAATTCCTTTTGTTCAACTGGTTGCATTTTTATAGTATTGTACCTTTGTGAACATTCCACTTCATACCGCTACGAACTGTTACACCGAGGTATGTAAAAGCCCTGAGGATGCAGACCGTAGGTGCAGAAACAAACATCATGTGGATGCCTTGGCAGTAGGCAGTATTATCAAATTAATTAGTGAGATACGAACATTGTAATCACAAGCCCCATAGTAAGTTAGCATAGACGCAGCAGATGCGGCAAGATGAAATAATTTGTTTTACACAGATATTTGTTTATATAGCACGAAAATTATTAGTCTCCAGACAAGGATTTCAATCATCTACCCTCTTCGTGTCCCGGAAATTGAATGGGATGTTAAGGAAAACCCTTCCTATGCTCACGTATTATCTTCTAGAGCCTTTCTCGAAATCTGATGTTGAGCCTTGTATTACTTTAAAGCACAGGAAAGGCTGAACTATCAGTTAAAATTATTAATTATCTTATTTTGTCGTCGTATTTATTCTGGACAAATTAAAAAATGCTACAAATTACTTATATTTTTCTTACTGTGTGACCGAACTGCTTGAGTGACACATATTATGACGAAATTTGTTAAAGAATACATTGAGTTTGCGTCATAAAAGTCGTGGAATAATATTTTTGACTTGTGAAGAAAATTCGCCATTCAGTGCTTCTACCATATGAGATACGCTGCGGTGGTTCAAGGACTTGTGTATATTTTTAGTCTGAACTTCAGGATCGTGGCAGTGACGACTTAATGTTTTGGTTCCACTTTCTAGGTCTTTGCAGCCACTCAGTGGACAAACTAGAGTCCCCAAAACACAGTAATCAGGGTACGAAGGTTTTCAGCCTTGCAGTTTACGTAACTTCAATGTGGAGAAAACTAACATCACACACAGCACACTCAATATCACAGGGGCCTGGGTTGAGACCCCTGCCATTGTTGGGTTGGTGGAGCGTGGAGTGCGGTGGAACAGGCCAAATGGTTGAAATGGCTCTGAGCGCTATGGGATTTAACATCTGAGGTCATCAGTCCCCTAGACTTAGAACTACTTAAACCTAACTATCCTAATGACATCACACACATCCATGCCCGAGGCAACATTCGAACCTGCAACCGTAGCAGCCGCGTGGTTCCCGACTGAAGCACCTAAAACCGCTCGGCCACAGCGGCCGCCCTGTTGAGCAGGCCGGTGTGCTCGGTGGGCGCTAATGATACAACATTAGGGCGACAAGAACGTTTTGTAGTGTAGTTTAGAGTCGCAGCAGTGACGCAGCACACGGCCTCGGAACGTTCTGGCGCTGTCTCAGCTAACTTCGGAGGCGTCCATTCGTTTGAACATGGTGTAGGACGGTCAGCTGTAACACTTCTGGCCAGCGTAGTCCGTACAGTGGGCGTTGCTGCCCTGGACAGCGACTGCGTATTACCAGACCACTGTTGTGAACATTGAAGGGTTTTGTACGGGTGATCTCCCAGCAGCTCTGCACGGTGTGGAGATGAACAGCAGCATAGTCTTTCCACAACGGAGGGCGAGGCTTGTCGATGACTGCTTACGGGTACCAGTAGGTGGCATCAGCGATGAGCGCGCCTCAGATGCTACGACAGCTTGACGGTGAGTCAAATACTATCTGTTCTATTTAGCAAGTCGGAGGAAGTAGTCTCCAAGTCTTCTCATCAGTGGTTGAGAGGTAAGCACCTCACAGCGACCAAGTACAGCAGTCCGGACAGGTAGCAGTTTTGAAGCTGGAAGTCGTCTTGGTTGGTTCAAATGGCTCTGAGCACTATGGGATTTAACATCTGAGGTCATCAGTCCCCTAGAACTTAGAACTACTTAAACTAACTACATCACACACATCCATGCCCGAGGCAGGATTCGAACCTGCGACCGTAGCGGTCGCGCTGTTCCACACTGAAGCGCCTTTAACCGCTTGGCCACACCGGCCGGCAGTCGTCTTGGTGAATGGTGACAGCGCATCACAAGTCTGGCTTCGTACGGGTGTACTGCAACACAATTCATGTGAAGGCTCGGAAGCCTGAGTATTTATTACTGTTCGTCTCAGGAAATGACGGTATGCCTGCTGGCGATGACCGACTGTTGCCTACTTTTTCGTGCTCTTCAACGATCTTCACCATCTCCCTATTTCCCAAAAATGGTTTTCGGGGTTTCAGCCTGTTGCGTTTCCGCCGTATCACCAGACTGATAAGTGCTCTTGTGAAACTTTTAAATTCTTTTGCCAAATCAAGCTGTGTTGTCAGGATGACTTTATGTCTTCTCCTCGCAGATGTCATGTTGCTGAGTTTACGATTCAGGCCTGTCACTCGCTCACGCGAGGTGAGGCCACGTCTTACGTGTTTTCTCTGCTATTATAGCGACGCGGGTCGTTGGCCTGGCTTGCCATCACCAGATAGTTAACAGTCCGGGAACGGATCGCTTTAAAATAACCCATTTTGGGCCCTGCTAATTACATTTGATGGAATGTACCGAAGAAAATAGCTATTCTGTAGATTAAGTTAGGCAAATAAACTGTTCAGTCATTTCTTATTGCGTTGCTTGTGCAACACCCTAAACTATCTACGAATGAAAAATATTTTAACATTACGTTAACAGTTTGAAAACTAGAATTTCTGGAAGGGAAGGAAGTTGTCAAATCAGTGACATTACCTGCCTACCGTAATATGTAGCGACATGCAAATAAGACCGGTACACTGTCGTCTTTCAGCAGCTGTTTATCAGCTTCTTGTCATAGCATGTTGCTGAGTTTTGAAAAATTGTTACTGCAAGTAGCGCTGAACTGCGATGGTGTCAAGTAATTGCTGTGTACTGCACGGACCTGTTTTCTTAGAAATTCTGGGGACAAATGAGTAGAAATAAAGATATTTCGCTTTCCATTGTAATATTATTTGTTAATAACCCTATTTATGCACGAGATCATATCATGTTGTAAATATATGTAATTTTTTGTACAGTATAGAGTGGTAATACCGGAGGCGAAATTAGCTTACTGCTGATGATAGTATAAAATGTTTGTTTTAAAATAAAAAAAGAAAGAGCCGACGAAGAAAAATGAGTTCTCTTAATGCATCATTTTCTTTCGATTACATAGCATAGTCGACGTAAGTTAATAGTTGAAATAAAAGCCGCTTTCTGTCGCCCTTCGATTACTGCAACCACATTCAAGCCCGCCTTAGTAGCTGCGAGGTCAGAGCGGTAGATTGCCAACCGAAGGGGCCCGGGATTAATTCTTGACCTGCCCGGAGATTTTCTTAGCGCTGGGACTGGGTGTTGTTATTACGTTCGTATCGTCGTAACTGACAAGAAATTCGTCTCTAGTTCATTGTCGCATTGTCTTTCCATTACAAATATGGCTGAATGGGTACGAACCGAAACTCAGTAAATTGAAATTAAAAAATTACCATATACAACACAACTGTTGATAATTTTTTTCCAAATGGAGGGTTAAACAACATCCGTAAATCGTAAGCGTAAATACTACTAACTTCAAATTCCTGTCCAGCAAATACCACCAAGGTTTATTCGTAAAGACACCTCTGAGTAGTCTCTTCAGTTTCATCTTGAGCTCACTGATCTGAACTGAATGATCGCGTGAAGTCACTTCCAAGTTTCCGTGCCTTCGTCTCGGAGGTAACAACCGAAGTAGATGCAGGCTGTAACGGTAAACATGCACAAAGAGAGCATTCTTGACCGGAAGAAAGATCACAATACGGCGATGTAATTCGTTACGAGTTTAAAGAGCAACACTGATGTCACGTTGGGGATTAATGCACGGTATACAGGGTGAACGGGAAACCCACCGACTAAATTTCAGAGGTTATTCACAGATATTTCTATCTTGGTACAAGAGATCCTTGGTCTCCAGTGGCTCACCAGACAGCAATAACGTACGGGGGTTGCCCAGAAAGTAATGCACCGCATTTCTTTTCTTCAACAATTCTTTATTGAACATAATGAGAATTACTCACACTAAAGGATGGTGTTTTATCTACACACCCTATTTTTCCACGCAATCTCCATCCCATTCTATGGCCTTCCACCAGCTCGAAACAAGGGCGTGTATGCCCTGTTGGTACCAATATTTGGCCTGGTGGCGGAGCCAGTGCTTCACTATGTGAATCAACTCCTCATCGTCAAACGTTCTTCCACGAATGGCGGCCTTTAATGAATGCCAACATCAGCTCCCTACAACATGTCAGGTGTGGCAGCCGTGGGTAGTCGCGCCGACCGCGGCAGATCGTGGAGCTCCGACGAACCGAGTTCTGATGACGTCACCCTCCGAGCGCAGTGACTAACTGTACTACTGTACTACATTAGATGCTCCATAGACTTCGCACAAGCGTTTATGAATATTCCCCACAGTTTGTTTCTCTGCAGTGAAAAATTCAATGACGGCGCGTTACTTGTAACGTACATCACCTACAGACACCATTTTGAAACTGTCCTGCAGGTACGTTGTCGGAAATGACGGAAAATCGGCGCGCTCACTCAGGAGACTTCAGATAATACATACGTAACGTAGCATTGTTTTCGGTTGACAAAAAAAATTGCGGTGCCTTACTATCTAGGCAACCGTCGTAATTAAGATCTATTCACTATGTTACTCCAGTTATGTTGCTTTCTATGGAAATAGGTTCACAGCAGTGAGGAAGCCTGTGATATGCAATCAGCGAAACGTACAACACAAAAAAGAGAATAATTCAAAAAACATTAGACGGAACACGTACACACTGTGTTGAGTCTGACCTGTACAGTACAGTACATAACAAATGTAGAACTGTCCCGCTACAGGTATTGTTCTAAAGTCAACAACCATGATCACGGTACTATGTGCAGTGACGCACCATCACCTGTCTTTTACGCTCAAGTACTGTGACATGGTCGCTGCCGCTGCAGATCAGTTCAGCACAGCGCCGCTGTGCCATTACAGTCGGTGAACTCACACATACATGTCAGCCATCGCTTCGCTAGGTGATCTATTAGTTCTGCTCAGTGTCACTGTTGGCGCGAGACTCGACAGAAGGAATTGTAGACATGGCCGCATCGCGAACTGATCAGATCACGTTACTGCGTACAGCAGCGTCTACGGTTCAAAGTAGTGAGCGTTGATACCTTGCAAGCAAGGGAAATGATCGTGGAGCATGTCTTCACTGGCAGCTACGACGGCTTGCTGTTAAAATCGTTAAATTTATTGACCATGGGTAAGAAAAATGAGTAACAGTGCCGACGGAAAATTTGATGGAACGAACAAGTAAAATTTTAAAAGATGAGTAACGCAGTGGTGGGAAAACTACTGCATGAGAGTCATCCGTCTTCTGACTGGCCTGATGCGGCCCGCCATGAATTCCAATCCTGTGCCATCCATTTCATCTCAGAGTAACACTTGCAACATACGCCTCCAATTATTTGCCGAATGTATTCCAATCTCTGTATTCCTCTGCATTTTTTACCCTCTAAAGCTCCCTACAGTACCATAGGAGTTATTGTATGATGTCTTAACGGATGTCCTATCACCCTGGCCTCTTTTTTGTCAGTGTTTTCCATATACTCCTTTCCACCCTTTCTGCGGAGAACCTTCTCATTCCTTACCTTATATGTGTACCCAACTTTCAATATTCTTCTGTAACATCAGATCTCAAATGCTTCTATTCTGTTCAGATTTTTCCATAGACCATGCTCCACTACCATATAATGCTGTGCCCCAAACGTGCGGTCTCAAAAATTTCTTCCTCAAATTAAGGCCTATGTTTGATACTAGTAGACTTCTCTCGGTCTGGTATACCCTTTTTGCCTGTGACAGTCTGCTTTTTACGTCCTTGTTACTTCGTTCATCATGGGCTATTTTGCAGCCAAGATAGTAGAATTCTTTATCTACTACGTGATCACCAATCCTGATGTTAAGGTCCTCATTACTTTCGTCTGTCTATCCATATTCTGTTCTCATTAGGCTGCGCAGTGCATTCAGCATAAACTTTAATTCTTCTTCACATTCACCTAGGAGAGCAATCCCATCAGTGAATATTAACACTGATACTCTTTTAAGATGAATTTTAATCCCGCTCTTGAACCAATCTTTAAATTCCGTCATTGCTTGATGACGTATAGATCGAACAGTAGCGGCGAAAGACTACATTTTTGTCTTACACCCTTTTTAATGCCAGCACTTCGTTCTTAGGCTCCCACTCTTATTGTTTACTCTTGGTTTTTAAACATATCGTATGTTACCCATCTTTCCCTATAGCCTGTTACCAGTTTTTGAAGAATTTCGAACATATTGCCCATTTAAAATCGTCGAGCGCTTTTTCCAGGTCGACAAATCCTACGAACGTTTCTCGATTTTCTTCAGACTTACTTCTATTAGCAACCGCAAACTCAGAACTGCGTCTCTGGTGCCTTTACCTTTCCTACAGCCCATCTGACAATGATTTAATAGACCCGAAATTTTCTTTCTCTTTCTTCTGTACATTATTCTTGTCAGCAACTTGGATCTATGAGCTGTTAAGCTGATTGTGCGATAATTCTCACACTTGTCAGCTCTCGCAATCTTTGGAATTGTGTGGGTGATGTTTACCTAAAATCTGATGGTGTATTACCGGTCTCATACATTCTACAAACATGAGTGAAGAGTGGTTTTGTTGCCACTTCTCCCTATGCTTGTTTACAAATAGGACATACAGCGCATACCGTCGACATTTTCGCTGTTGTGAAGATACAGTATTTTCAGTGTAATATAGGTTAGATAAATAGTGGTCTCCACCTGGCTAGTGCGAATTGGTTTCCGTCTCTGCCAACGAGCAGGCGGGCTTCTTCTATAGTTAACCACTGCCTTAGATTCCTGGAACCGTTTTTACAGAAACAACGTAACAACTGACTTCTAGGCACAAAGAGGTCGTCTACACTGCGTAATGCTCTATAATATGACGTTGTCGCTCTGCTTATTTCAGCTGTTTTAATTTCACTTCACGGTGTACTCCAATTCGAGATTTGAAGCTTTGTTTGCCAGGTTGTTTAAAACTTCAAATTGTTCAGATTTAATTAGTAAGTTAAGTATGTCTTGCTGACCACATGCCCCTCCATGTTCGCATCCAGCGATGCCTGTCGGTTGAGGATGACACGGAGGTCGGTCGGTACCGTCGTGCTTTCCGAGTTCTGTTCGACGGAGTGCGGGTTATTTCGTATTCATATATACCACTGAATGCACCTGACAAATTGTATCATTGTAGGTCACGTATTTCAGGAGATACGAAGCGATAAATATTGAGATGCGTGAAAAACTAGCTTTTCCTGAAAACGAAGTACAATTTACCTAGACTACACTCGTCCAGTGCTCGGCAGCTAGGGGAGTTAGCGTCTTCCAACAAACTTCAGTTCAGAGGCGGACTTCTAGATTTGCTATCGGTGGGTACAATCAAACGGCATTTAAAGTTGACTGCAGAATGATTGTACTTCCGTGAATGTACATGTTGCGTAAGGACAACAGATAAGAGAAATTACGGAACCGTACAGAGGCATATACATATCGTCTTTTCCTGTCTCTATTTGCGAGTGGAACAGGAAAGGAAAAGCACAGTACCCTCCACCATGCACCAAAGGATTTCTTACGGAGTATGTATGAAGATGTACGAGGGCATGCTGAAAAGTAATACCTCCGAGTTTTTTACGTGAAAACTCTTAAAGTTTTTAAATAAAACAAATTACATTAACATTCTACATAGTTGTTCTTCAAGTCTACGTGTTTGCCACAAGTGTGCTTCGATTTGTAGCGCTTAATATGGCGATTGGTAACATAGGTATAAAGTAGGTGAGAAACAGTGTCCTGTAATCGAGTTTCGAGTTCAAAGAGTTCGTTCAGGCGTGGAGCATCCTCTCCTTTAGTGTGACGGCGGCAGGCCGTACACGATCCTTGCGATATCTGAAACAATCCGTCGCCATGGTTTTACTGTTATGGGTCATCCTCCATAGAGTCCCGAGTTGGTACCATCCGATTTTCATCTATTTCCAAAACCTGAAGAACATCTTCGAGAACTTCACTTCGATAGTAGCAAGCAGAGGTGAGATTGTGACTGTCAACTGAGTCATAGGGGCTACAGTGACGGTATTAACGAACTGACCTGTCGTTAGGAGAAGTGTGTTCGTTGCCAGGATGACTATGTTGAGAAATAAATAAATTGACATGAAAGGTAAAAATGTAGAATGTTAATAACGTTTGTTTTAATTAAAAAACCTTAAGAGTTTTCACACGAAAGTTTCGGAAGTATTAATTTTCGGCACACCCTCGTAGAAGTAGATCAGCTTTTAACATGATCTCATTCGTACAGTAGTCAGTCGTTTGAAGCTCTTTTATACAAGGCATTTTGATTCCTTAAAGAATCTGGAGTGGGAGGTATGCTGGTGCTGACTAATACCCGATCGGTGGGGGAAGGTCCCAAATACACCTACTGACGTTACTGGAATGCTTCTCATCGTCGTAGTGGGTCTCACGAAACGCAATCTATGCACTCACACTCTAGAACCATATCCCACTACTGATACCAGGTGAACTTGCGTGATACGTCTTTACAATCGCCAGGCAGGAGACGGTATCTCCGCCGGTCTAAATTGATGAGAAAGTGCAGCAGAGATATGTAGCTTTGCTACCTGTCTGCCTAGTACGCGAAATGAAGTTCCATCTCTAATTTATGTATATCACCAGATGCGTGATCCCCATTTTACCCTGAGCTCCGAAATTTTGTCGTTGAAGTTCGGGTCCACCACATTTATGTCCATAGCGCCATCGGCCAAGGCTGCATGGTTAACTTGACCTGCTTCGTGCACGTTACTCGACGAGTAAGCTGATGCCGCATCCGTCGACATGGTCTCGGCAGCAGCATCCAGGCCGTCTCGTGATGCGCTCTCACTGCAATCCGCCAAGGGCGCATTTTCAGATACTTCCGGCGGCGCTCGGCTGGCCTCAGGTTGGTAGCTCCTGACGTAGACCAGTCAAAGTTTCGCGCATATGTGCAATCCCATTTCGGCGCATCTGCATTTGAAGAACATTAGAATGACCTGCCTGAGGCCAAAAATCGTGAAGTTACTCCCCATTGCCTGTCCACTGAGGTCTCCTATCTCACGGCCGTATTTTGTGTTTCTATTCTTCCTTGTATTAACATTAGTAAACTTTGCTCGTCCGTTGTGGAAGTATTAGCCAACTGTAACTGTTGAAATTGAAGGCAACGTAGAATGAATTAGATGAAACCAATTGCTTTTATAGGTGTCCATTTTTTCCACGATAACTTTTCAAAGCACCCCATCTTCAGTTGTTTACATTGATTTTCATGTCGTATACATTGTTTCTTTACTAATGGCGCTGCAGAAGTTTGGAACGGAATTTTTTAAGACAAATATTGAAAAACACCGTAGATAAACAATGTGTTTACGACGCCTAAATAAATGCAAACATCAGAAAATTGGGTAAGCATAAAATTGACGTACTCTCGAAAATGCATGTTTTGTGGCATAATTTGCTTGATGTGGCATACCGGAAAAGGCATGTACATTCATATCGGTGCTATTATGTATTTGGTGTCTGTTCCTGGGACATGTCCGAAAGAACAGACATCACACAGTCATGATTCCGCGGCCGAATATATACAAGATGGAAGTGAAATACCGATCTCAGCCGCATCAGGTCATTGAAATAATTCAGTGGCGACAAGTGAAAACTTGTGCCGGACCGGGGCTCGAAACCGGATTTCCCGCTATGAGCGAGCTGTGGGCTTGACCACGCTGGCTATCCGACAACGACTCCCATCCGAACCAAACTCTCATCTTGACGCACAATATTTCCCTCTTGCCCCACTGACCACCATCGACACTGCTCGTCGCATTTAAGTTTGATTGCCGTTTAGGGTGCGTCCACACTGATAAATCACCGTCATAGCGTAGATTTATATTGTATAAAGGGTGGTCCATTGATAGTGACCGCACAAAATGTCTCACGAAATAAGCATCAAACGAAAAAACTACAAAGAACAAAACTCGCCTAGCTTGAAGGGGTAAACCAGATGGCGCTATGGTTGGCCCGCTAGATGGCGCTGCCGTATGTCAAACTGATATCAACTGCGCTTTTTTAAATAGGAACCCCCATTTTTTTATTACATATTCGTGTAGCACGTAAGGAAATATGAATGTTTTAGTTGGACCACTTTTTTCGCTTTGTGATAGATGGCGCTGTAATAGTCACAAACGTATAAGCATGTGGTATCACGTAACATTCCGCCAGTGCGGACGGTACTTGCTTCGTGATACATTACCCGTGTTAAAATGGACCGTTTACCAATTGCGGAAAAGGTCGATATCGTGTTGATGTATGGCTATTGTGATCAAAATGCCCAACGGGCGTGTACTATGTATGGTGCTCGGTGTCGTGGACGACATCATCCAAGTGTCTGGACCGTTCACCGGATAGTTACGTTATTTAAGGAAACAGGAAGTGTTCAGCCACATGTGAAACATCAACTACGACCTGCAACAAATGATGATGCCCAAGTAGGTGTTTTAGCTGCTGTCGCGGCTAATCCGCACATCAGTAGCAGACAAAATTGCGCGAGGATCGGAAATCTCAAAAACCGATGTTGAGAATGCAAAATCAACACCGATTGCACCCTTACCATATTTCTATGCACCAGGAATTGCTTGGCGACGACTTTGAACGTCGTGTACAGTTCTGCCACTGGGCACAGGACAAATTACGGGATGATAACAGATTTTTTGCACGCTTTCTGTTTAGCGACGAAGCGTCATTTACCAACAGCGGTAACGTAAACCGGCATAATATGCACTATTGGGCAACGGAAAATCCACAATGGCTGCGACAAGTGGAACATCAGCGACTTTGGCGGGTTAATGTATGATGCGGCATTATGAGAGGAAGGGTAATTGTCTCCCATTTTATCGATGGCATTCTAAACTGTGCAATGTATGCTGATTTCTTTTATCTTTTATCTCGTCATACATTTCATCAATTTCTTCATCATCTGCAGAGCTAGTTGGCATATAAACTTGTACTACTGTAGTAGGCATGGGCTTTGTGTCTATCTTGGCCACAATAATGCGTTCACTATGCTGTTTGTAGTAGCTAACGCGCACTCCTATTTTTTTATTCATTGTTAAACCTACTCCTGCATTACCCCTATTTGATTTTGTATTTATAACCCTGTAATCACCTGACCAAAACTCTTGTTCCTCCTGCCACCGAACTTCACTAATTCCCACTATATCTAACTTTAACCTATCCATTTCCCTTTTTAAATTTTCTAACCTACCTGCCCGATTAAGGGATCTGACATTCCACGCTCCGATCCGTAGAATGCCAGTTTTCTTTCTCCTGATAACGACGTCCTCTTGAGTAGTCCCCGCCCGGAGATCCGAATGGGGGACTATTTTACCTCCGGAATATTTTACCCAAGAGGACCCATCATCATTTAATCATACAGTAAAGCTGCATGTCCTCGGGAAAAATTACGGCTGTAGTTTCCCCTTGCTTTCAGCCATTCGCAGTACCAGCACAGCAAGGCCGTTTTGGTTAATGTTACAAGGCCAGATCAGTCAATCATCCAGACTGTTGCCCCTGCAACTACTGAAAAGGCTGCTGCCCCTCTTCAGGAACCACATGTTTGTGTGGCCTCTCAACAGATACCCCTCCGTTGTGGTTGCACCTACGGTACGGCCATCTGTATCGCTGAGACACACAAGCCTCCCCACCAACGGCAAGGTCCGTGGTTCATGGGGGAGAAGGTAGTGAAGGGAGACGAAAATTTAATAGTCATGGGTGACTGGAATTCGTCAGTAGGAAAAGGGAGAGAAGGAAACATAGTAGGTGAATATGGATTGGGGGGAAGAAATGAAAGAGGAAGCCGCCTTGTAGAATTTTGCACAGAGCATAACTTAATCATAGCTAACACTTGGTTCAAGAATCATAAAAGAAGGTTGTATACCTGGAAGAATCCTGGAGATACTAATAGGTATCAGATAGATTATATAATGGTAAGACAGAGATTTAGGAACCAGGTTTTACATTGTAAGACATTTCCAGGGGCAGATGTGGATTCTGACCACAATCTATTGGTTATGAACTGCAGATTGAAACTGAAGAAACTGCAAAAAGGTGGGAATTTAAGGAGATGGGACCTGGATAAACTGAAAGAACCAGAGGTTGTAGAGAGTTTCAGGGAGAGCATAAGGGAACAATTGACAGGAATGGGGGAAAGAAATACTGTAGAAGAAGAATGGGTAGCTCTGAGGGATGAAGTAGTGACGGCAGCAGAGGATCAAGTAGGTAAAAAGACGAGGGCTAATAGAAATCCTTGGGTAACAGAAGAAATATTGAATTTAATTGATGAAAGGAGAAAATATAAAAATGCAGTAAATGAAGCAGGCAAAAGGGAATACAAACGTCTCAAAAATGAGATCGACAGAAAATGCAAAATGGCTAGGCAGGGATGGCTAGAGGACAAATGTAAGGATGTAGAGGCTTGTCTCACTAGGGGTAAGATAGATACTGCCTACAGGAAAATTAAAGAGACCTTTGGAGAGAAGAAAACCATTTGTATGAATATCAAGAGCTCAGATGGCAACCCAGTTCTAAGCAAAGAAGGGAATGCAGAAAGGTGGAAGGAGTATATAGAGGGTTTATACAAGGGCGATGTACTTGAGGACAATATTATGGAAATGGAAGAGGATGTAGATGAAGATGAAATGGGAGATAAGATACTGCGTGAAGAGTTTGACAGAGCACTGAAAGACCTGAGTCGAAACAAGGCCCCGGGAGTAGACAACATTCCATTAGAACTACTGATGGCCTTGGGAGAGCCAGTCATGACAAAACTTTACCATCTGGTGAGCAAGATGTATGAGACAGGCGAAATATCCACAGACTTCAAGAAGAATATAATAATTCCAATACCAAAGAAAGCAGGTGTTGACAGATGTGAAAATTACCGAACTATCAGTTTAATAAGTCACAGCTGCAAAATACTAACGCGAATTCTTTACAGACG
The DNA here is from genome assembly GCF_023898315.1 of Schistocerca nitens. Lineage (NCBI taxonomy): Eukaryota > Metazoa > Arthropoda > Insecta > Orthoptera > Acrididae > Schistocerca > Schistocerca nitens. The sequence goes on along the minus strand of NC_064614.1, from coordinate 599,897,218 downwards.
AATGGAAAAACTGGTAGAAGCGGACCTCGGGGAAGATCAGTTTGGATTCCGTAGAAATGTTGGAACACGTGAGGCAATACTAAACTTACGACTTATCTTAGAAGAAAGATTAAGAAAAGGCAAACCTACGTTTCTAGCATTTGTAGACTTAGAGAAAGCTTTTGACAACGTTAACTGGAATACTCTCTTTCAAATTCTGAAGGTGGCAGGGGTAAAATACAGGTAGCGAAAGGCTATTAACAATTTGTACAGAAACCAGATGGCAGTTATAAGAGTCGAGGGGCATGAAAGGGAAGCAGTGGTTGGGAAAGGAGTTAGACAGGGTTGTAGCCTCTCCCCGATGTTATTCAATCTGTATATTGAACAAGCAGTAAAGGAAACAAAAGAAAAATTCGGAGTAGGTATTAAAATTCATGGAGAAGAAGTAAAAACTTTGAGGTTCGCCGATGACATTGTAATTCTGTCAGAGACAGCAAAGGACTTGCAAGAGCAGTTGAACGGAATGGACAGTGTCTTGAAAGGAGGATATAAGATGAACATCAACAAAAGCAAACCGAGGATAATGGAATGTAGTCAAATTAAATCGGGTGATGCTGAGGGGATTAGATTAGGAAATGAGACACTTAAAGTAGTAAAGGAGTTTTGCTGTTTAGGGAGTAAAATAACTGATGATGGTCGAAGTAGAGAGGATATAAAATGTAGACAGGCAATGGCAAGGAAATCGTTTCTGAAGAAGAGAAATTTGTTAACATAGAGTATAGATTTAAGCGTCAGGAAGTCGTTTCTGAAAGTATTTGTATGGAGTGTAGCCATGTATGGAAGTGAAACATGGACGATAACCAGTTTGGACAAGAAGAGAATAGAAGCTTTCGAAATGTGGTGCTACAGAAGAATGCTGATGATAAGGTGGGTAGATCACGTAACTAATGAGGAGGTATTGAATAGGATTGGGGAGAAGAGAAGTTTGTGGCACAACTTGACTAGAAGAAGGGATCGGTTGGTAGGACATGTTTTGAGGCATCACGGGATCACAAATTTTGCATTGGAGGGCAGCGTGGAGGGTAAAAATCGTAGAGGGAGACCAAGAGATGAATACACTAAGCAGATTCAGAAGGATGTAGGTTGCAGTAGGTACTGGGAGATGAAGAAGCTTGCACAGGATAGAGTAGCATTGAGAGCTGCATCAAACCAGTCTCAGGACTGAAGACCACAACAACAACAACAACAACATGCTGATTTCCTACGTAATGTTCTACCGATGTTACTACAATATGTTGCACTGCATGACAGAATGGCGATGTACTTCCAACATGATGGACGTCCGGCACATAGCTCGCGTGCAGTTGCAGCGGTATTGAATAGCAAATTTCATGAGAGGTTGATTGGTCGTCGAAGCAGCCTACCATGGACCGCACGTTCACCGGATCTGACGTCCCCGGATTTCTTTCTGTGGGGAAAGTTTAAGGATATTTGCTACCGTGATCCACCGACAAAGCCTGAAACATGCGTCAGCGCATTGTCAATGCATGTGCGAACATTACGGAAGGCGAACTACTCGCTGCTGTGAGGAATGTCGGTACAGGTATTGCCAAATGCATTGAGATTGACGGACATCATTTTGAGCATTTATTGGATTAATATGGTATTTACAGGTAATCATGCTGTAACAGCATGCGGTCTCAGAAATGATAAGTTCACAAAGGTACATGTATCACATTGGGACAACCGAAATAAAATGTTCAAACGTACCTACGTTCTGTTTTTTAATGCAAAAAACCTGCTTGTTATCAACTGTTTGTCTAAAATTGTGAGCCATATGTTTCTGATTATTACAGCGCCATCTATCACAAAGCGGATAAAGTGGTCCAACAAATAAATTTATATTTATTTACGTACTACACGAACATGTAATGAAAAATGAGGGTTCCTATTAAAAAAAAACGCAGTTGATATCCTTTTGACCTATGGCAGCGCCATCTAGCGGGCCAACCATAGCGCCATCTGGTTTCCCCCTTCAAGCTAGACAAGTTTCGTTTTTTGTAGTTTTTTTCGTTTGATGCTTATTTCGTGAGATATTTGGCCAGGTCACGATCAATGGACCACCCTGCATAAGATGAAAGTGAAATACCGATCTTAGCCGCATCAGGTCATTGAAATAATTCAGTGGCGGCAAGTGAAAACTTGTGCCGGACCGGGACTCGAAACCAGATTTCCCGCTATGAGCGAGCTGTGGGCTTGACCGCGCTGGCTACCCGTCAACGACTCCCAACCGAACGGAACTCCCAACTTGACGCACGATACATCCCTAGTGCCCCACTATACACCATCGACATTGCTCGCCGCATTTTAGTTTGATTCCCGTTTCGGGTGCATCCACACTGATGAATCGCCGTCATATCGTAGATTTATATTGTATATATGGTGTCTGTTCTTCCCGACATGTCCGAATCAAGCTGGAAATCTTGGTTCGAGTCCCGGTCCGGCATAAGTTTTCACTTGTAGCCTTTGAATTATTTCAGAGCCAGCATCTTGCTGAGATTGGCAATTCACTTTCATCTTGTGTATATAAGGCCGCGGAATCATGATGTGTCGTGTCTGTTCTTTCTGACATATAGGTGCGTTAAGCCGTCGGCACACGGGACGAGAAAGCTAACGTTGACGTGGCAATCTACGAGATTTGTGACGTCACTTCCTTCTGTTTCACGTTGAGGAGCCATTTCGTCACGTGAAACACGAAAGAAGTTCTGCGACGTTTCGGCGACGTGCCGTGTAAAGTAGAACAGATAGGAAGTTCCGTACGTCACAGGCAGAAAGCAAGACGCCATACTGTATTTGTCGTGTTCAATAGAAGTCCAAATTCTGTGGGTTTTATGTTATACAATACACCTTACGAACATATGCTTTTTCTAACCACCAGAACATTTAATGTGTCAAGAAATAATCGTTATTAGTACGATTTGTTGTAATAAAACGGCGGGAAACGTCGTATTGGTTGTTTAAAGGATTTTCGTATTCAGTTATTTCTGCGTTAGAGCTCACGTGTATGAGAGTAAGCCGTTTCAAGGCAACGAACCACTGACCGCAAGAATTGGAAATTTCAAGTTCCTATGGGACCAAACTGCTGAGCTCATCGTTTCCTAGGCACACTACTTAATCTAACTTAAACTAACTTAAGCTAAGGACAACACACACCCATGCCCGAGGAAGGACTCGAACCTCCGACGGGGCAGCCACGCGAACCGTGGCAAGGCGCCCCAGACCGCGAGGCTAACCACTGACGATTCATGAAAACATGTCGTTCTTGTTAAGGATTGTTATAATTAGACGTCACTTAACGACATTTCACCGAGTAAAGGCTTGACAAGACTGTAACTCAAAATACCAAGTCGGTAACAGTAGAGTTTCGTAATAGAGTAGATGGTTCAGGCTTTACTATACGAAATCGAGGGTAGATAGGTAGAGGGTTCCTTTCTTACCACACACACAATTTTGCTTCACGTTTGCGGTTGCTAAAAGATTGTGGGACTTCGTATGAAATTAACTGAAATAATTTCTGTAATATTTATTGTTCTGTAAATTTAAGTCTGCTCTCCGTCAGGAGTGAGTTTTTTCGTTTTGATTAACTTTTATAAGCTGGTATCCTCACTACGTCGACATGTACCTTCCATTTTTGTCTCGTTACACGCTCACGGATATTTTATATTGTTATTTTTATGGTTTTATAGACAAGATTAGCACGTTTCCTAGGTTTTCAAATAGTGTATTGAAATGTTCATTGAAACTGAACTCACCTTGTGTGTGTTTTGTTGTGTGGTAATGGTTCAAATGGCTCTGAGCACTATGGGACTTAACAGCTAAGGTCATCAGTCCCCTAGAACTTAGAACTACTTAAACCTAACTAGCCTAAGGACATCACACACATCCATGTCCGAGGCAGGATTCGAACCTGCGACCGAAGCGGTCGCGCGGTTCCAGACTGAAGCGCCTAGAACCGCTCGGCCACACCTGCCGGCTTGTGTGGTAATATGTTGGTTAAGAACTGTGGTAATTTTTTTGTTCCATGCTATTGAGTCCGTTGAAAGTCCTGTGTTTATTTTCAGGTTGCCGATCCCCTGCCTCCCACGTCCCTCGAACTCCACATCGACGTAGTGTAGCTGAAACTTTCTATAGCAAATAGAATGACTAGAAAGAGTAATATTTTGCGTACGAGTCTCACCTAATTATTAATCAGAGATAAGCCTTCGTTTATTTCTTCCTTGAGTACAACTTTTACTATCGAGGTGTAATACGTAACGTTGACCATTATAAGTACCCTTCGTATTTACCAGTACAAGGAAAAAATCGGAGCTATTAACAGAGGTAATAAAACTCATAGCTAATGCAATGATATGGTTTGCTTTTCTTTTGCAAGGAATAACACCTTTGGTTCCTACACACAGCTCAGTATCAGATAGTTGTTTCCCTAATAAAATATGATATTACAATTGAAGTTTTTGTTTATGTATAGCACAGACAGAACAACAAGACTAGCATATAGTGAAAAGAGGATGTGCGCGTTTTCATAGAGCTAAGGAGGAATTACCACGTGCACCATTTTCTGGAACAAAGTATCAAGCCTAATGAAGCCGACAACTGCCACTGGAGAGCAAAATCACGTTAACCAGCTCATGCCGTGTGTCCACGACGCTGTGTCTCATGACGTTGGATATCCCTTTGCAAGCACGTCAATGTTAGCAGCTGCGCCCCGTGTGCCGACGGCTTTACCCCATCAACATTAACGTCACCCGATGCTGTAGTTTTGGCTTCATGCGCTAGGAGCGCTGCTGCCGAGTCGTGTGACCTGGCAGTTCGCGGGCTTTAGGACATACGTGAATGAAGCCCTCTGACGCTCACTCCTGCTCTACTACATTGCGTGTGCTGCACGCGGCCCCACGCGGCGCCAGCAGCCGCCCGCTCGCCGGAGATGAGGGGCGTGCCCCGACAACACGCTCGGCCGCGCCGCTCATTGTGCCGCCCTGGGAAGACGAGACGCGGTCTGCGCCGCTTCCGGACGTCACTAACGCACAGCGGCCGCTCAAAAACAGCGCCGCTCTTTTGTTTCTCTGCGTGTCCCGGACTGACAGGTACCTGCGGCAGAAGATGATTTACAACATACTGTCTAGCTACAGATGTACAGTGGAGTAAACCTGAAACGTGGTTTAGCTCTGTAATAACTACTTTATGGCAATACGTGCAGCACCAAGTGGAAGTCCGGTACGATAGTGTGGGTCTGCTGTAACTGTGGACGGCTCACACTAACTCGAAGGTTTCGCCTGCCCAACACCCGAACTCCGCAAGGTGCCCAAAAGTGTTCTTATGGCCAGTGAATCAACACAATCGTTATTTTAAACTGTCTGTATGCTATACAGGGCTTTTGTAAATTCCCTTTAAAAACGTCTAGGCCTTACAGAGGAGAGTAAGTCCATAATATTTTGAACTGGAACTCATGTTCGGAAACATACCGTTTCCTTGCTACAACCATTTAAAGACATGTTGGTAACGCGACCACTTTCACAAGTAAGTGATTAGGCATAACCCAGTACACCACTTCTTTTACAGATCCAATCATTAATAGGCAAAGAAATTGCTCGTGTACTCGTTGACGGATTCTCTTCAACGAGTTGCAGTACGGCCTCTCCAGGTCCGGGTGAGCGACATCTCGTCGGAACATCATATTCACCCCTGCTGCGGGTGAATGTACCCTTTTAAGGAGAAAAAGGTATGCGATGGGATCGGACTTCGTGAAGATGGATCTGATAGAGGTGACGCGCAACTCTTCCATTATCGTGAGCTTCCAACCTTGTGGCTCTAACACAGACACGTGGCCAGAAAATAAGTCAGAGAAGTAGAACCCGGACGTGTCAAACGACATCAGCCGATCCGACGTAACCACCCCCCCCCCTCCCTCGCCCCATGAATACCCTGTTACATACCTACCTACAAACAAATTTTTAAGTGGCTGTAGCACGGAAATGATGCGTGTCCGGACACAGATTCCTATTGAAAATATTCTGTAATCAATCCCCTCTGCACAACAAGTCCTAGATGCCTGTAACGGTGATTTCCGAACAACGTGCATTACAATGTATTTCAGACATGCACGCATAACAGTGTAAGGTATAAGGGCCGATCGAAAGGTTTCTGTTTGAAGGCCATACAGTCTAGGCTCGGTATGCTGCTCAGGCAAAACCGCCGTGAGGAACGAGGCAATCATCCGACCGCCGCAGCAGGTTGAAGATAGTCGTTTGGTGAAACACTGTACCCTGCTGCGTGAATGAATCCGCACCTGCCTGCTGCGCATCGTCGACTGACACGAAACGTTGATCTTTTTTAAGTGACCGAAGGCGTATAATTGCACGGGGAGAGATCCGGACTATAGAGCGCGTAGTCGAATGTCTCCTAGTTGAGTTGCCGTAACTTCTACGTTACGACATTTGCAGTATGGGGACATGCGTTATCACGAAGCAGCAACGTCCCTTGTCACAGTTTTCCCGGACATTTCACCTTAAATGCACGCCGTAATTTCTCCAGCGTTGACAGTACTGTTCCCCAGTGACGGAGACACGGGGTTCCCAAAACTCAATAATCAATGGGGCCTCGTAATCAACTGAGAGTGTGTGTATCACATAGCCAGCAGATGGCTGGCTCTTGAACTTCTTGGGACGAGGAGACGATAGATGACACCACTCATTGTCGACGTTTTCGACTCCAGTTCCTTGTGATGGCACCAGCTTTCGTCGTCTGCAACAGTGAGCTCAAGGAACGTGTGACCGCCACCAAACTTAGCGCACCATTCCACGACGGTGCAGACATGCTGCACCATACACATTCTTCATTCTTCGATGGACGCCTACCGGTGATGGTCCTTCGGCAGCCAAGAAAAGAATTAGAGCACGTTGGTACTATTTGGATGCATTTGCTAATAACGTCTCCATAGTTCACTTTTCCGTATTTACTGCGCGCACTTGGGAAAGACACGAATTCCACACTAATCCCTTGGCTATATCTCGTTTCTTATAGACCCTCATAGGAGTCGCACTGCGTTGCATATACATTACTGCAATGCCCGCAAATGGAAACTTTTTGATCGCCCCTTAGACAGACATTCTCAAACAGCAATTGTGTTACAGGCAAAGACGACGATAATAACATGTCTCTCCCTGTTGCGGGAATCAGAAAATGTGCGAACATTAGGGGATGTGGACAGCATGGCAAACGAAAGTTTGGACTGGTCCAGGAAGCACGGTTAGCCGAAGTTGCCGAAGTGGATAAGGCGACTACTCCCCGGTTTCGGCACAAACTTTCATGGGTCGCTAATTAATAGTACTGCTGACGTCAGCTTATATTCGGAAATCGCTATTCGGTTTGGCATCAGATAACGAACTCCGCAACTAGCAGCGGACTGGCGATTTTGTCTTGCCCGCTTTCCGCAATAGAAAGAATATGCCATACTGCAGGAGTGTTCCAGTGTGATGCTAATGAGTACAGTTGTTATTATTGTTGTTTTTGTGGTCTGCTTTCCAAAGACTGATCTCTTAGTCACTGCGTAAATACCGCAAATTATATCCATTCGAAAGTGCTAATTGTATTCGAGCCTTGGTCTCCGTCTGCAATTTTTAGTCTCCCACACAACCCTCCATTACCGAACCCATGATCTCCTTGTGCATCAGAATGTGTCCTTCCAGCCGAGTTCTTTTAGAGATGTTGTGCCACAAAATTCTTTACTTCCCAGTTCATTTCAGTACGTCCTCGTTAGTTATTCGATCTAACCACCTAACCTTCAGGTTCAGCCAGCAGAAAACGTAAGTTAGCATAAAAGTGCAACGATGTTGAAAAGTCATGTATGATCAACGTCGACTTAAAATTGTCTGACATAAGAAACTCTTCAACAAAGTAGCATTTAGCAACTAAAATATTCAACGTATTGAGAGATCTCGCTTAGTAACATTACTTTGCTTTTTATACGTCACGCACAGTGCTGAGCACAAACTTCATATTCGAAGCGCTAAAAAGTGAATAGATTTTCTGAATCGAGAGCAGTAGTATCATGCTACTCACACTTTTCCAATAGTCTACGTAGATGAGTCAGTATCTCATACGTGGTGTAACTTCCAATAATAATTTAAGTTTCTACAACTTTTTGAAAGCTTTACTTAGTAGTACCGGCTCGTATTTCAAGTGTGTCTATCCTTCACATGAGACAATAGCACATGAACACATTCTCAGTCAAATCCCTAAACTACCACATCCGCTCTGCTATACACTGCGCTCTCTGACCTTTGTCTAATTTTACTTACTTTGAGAGGCATCCACATGCCTTACTCATACTATGGCATCAAGCTGTCAGGCCTGCAAGATGAGTGGTCTGCCAAGCGAGTGGATTCATTGTTATTTATCGAGTAACATGAACTCTCGTACACACAATTAAGTCACAAATTAACCTCCTGTATGAATAATACGCAACGGAAACGCACATCTGACTATCAGTGATTTACAGAACTCTGACTTCACTACGCACTGGCAATACCACATTTTCTTTTTGTCTTTTATTTAACGGCTTTTATCAATACGTGGCCACCGCACTGAATATGAATGGCACACACATTATAAATTCGGGACATCATGACAACATACAATTCGAAGGAAAAGTCCACCAATCTTTTTCTTTTCACTATCTTATTTATTCCGATAAATTCTCTAACCTAAACACACAAATTCTATAACCTACAACAATAACACATGAGAAATTCCGCCCAGTGGGCATGGCTTTACATTGGTGAATCTCTATATTATGGTCTCGTAATTATTTAACGCTACAGTGCACTTTCTGGATAGGATGGTGGATCTTTTATTATTTCTCACACTTCGACTCTCACAATCATCATCACGAAACTATCCTCCAGACCGAGCAGTACAGTAGGAACAAGCATAACCCACTAATCTTTTGAAACTACCTTGCTACTCTCCCATGCAAACCACACATACCCAAATTACATGACATACACCACACTACGACATGGAATACAAAACACTAAATAGTCACAACATTATCACTTTCAGCTTTCCCACTTCAATTAGTATTTATCCCAGTTTCACACGACACTGCCCCACTTCGTAATTCTAATTTCCTACTATGAACTCTGGAGATATATGCACGTCTACCTGTGCAATGCAAGCCAAGTGGTGTTGCTGGATAGACGGCCAACTCACCTTGCTTCTCTCTCAGAGTTTGAATCTAGCGTCACACGGAATCATATCACGCAAAGTAATATTAAGAACGTATTCATCACACACGCGAGCCCTCAACTGATACCATGGACGAGTACTTCTCTTTATCCTTTGTCTCATACACAGATTGAGACTCACACAGTACTCACCACGTGGAAGTACTCGTCTCTAATTTCAAGTCCTGCACACGCCATTTCTTAAATATTTCAACTTATGGTACACACGCTATTTCTTAAATATTTCAACTTATTGTACATACGCTAGTAATTCAGCTTAACTTAAGCACACGGAAGTATTTCAACTTATTGCTACACGTGGTTTCATTGTGACCGTTGGTCACTTCCGAAGATCACTACAGTCCCATTAATATTACCTGCCTGACATTTAATTCTCCCCATAAAAGTTCCTGAAATAGAGAAATTATTATTTCAAATTACTCTTAAATATTCCACATGCATACCATGTCTCCACTCTTTTGTCATTACGGAGCACAACTAAAACAGGTCTTAACAGCACAAGATCCAGCGGCAGAGTGCTGAAACATGGCCGTTCGCCAGGTCCTCTCACACCTCTGTCGAAGTGGGGGAGCACCTTGCTACCGTATTGGTCAGCTACATTTCAGGCGCTCAAAGCTCAGGTAAATTTCATCTCTTTGGTCCCACCAAAGGTGGCCAAAGGATCGACTCAAAGATGATCATATATTCACATTCACTATCTGCGGTTAGCAGACGACCATACATTCATTCATTTCACAGATCTCACCAAACTGGATGTAGGGATTTACTTTGTGGGAGTGCACATGTGATCAATTAAATAAATAAATCGTCATTCTTTCCCACACTGGTATCCGGCTTCGCTGTATTAATTGAAATTGAGTTATTTTACAAAAAAAATGTGTTGTTCTGACAAAAATAATGAAGTATGTTGTACCTATTTTCAATGTCGGGCGGTACTGTACCCTTTCACCACCGGCTACCCATGCAGAAAAAAATGGCACGGTACTATCCTTGGAATGCGAGGCTAGTTCCGAACATTTTTTTTAAGAAAACTGTATTAGAACAAACGTAGCAAGTCATCAAAATAACCAGGAGGAGACCTTAGCCCCTGGTGACCTCAAATAGACGACCAAATGCTGTTACTTTACCAAATTATTGACACAGTTGTTGCATTATTGTACTCTCCACAATCCGGAGTAACGTACACATACATATTTACAACAACCCAAATGACAAATAAAACATCACATCATACAAATAAAAAATAATGGTGAGATAAAAATTGGCTTAGTTACCTGGATCTCCGTTATTTTTAGGAGTAATCCAAACTTCAATAATTCTAAAACAAATAAAAAATACTAATTGTACTCATGAAATTTTAAATAGCTCGCCGTCCAAACACAGAGCAAGTAATCTGACATTCATAAATTGCGCGGTAAAACCCTTTACACAGCAAAGTCTAAATACAAAACAAAATCAACAAAAGAAAAACATTGCGTACACTAGTTACATGTAGAATGTCAGGCTCCATACCATTACTCTAAAATATACATCAAACCTACAGAGAAATAAAACTGAGAAGAAAAACAATGAAATATACCACAAGTTACATACTGGTTACGTAATATAGTTCGTCTAAGACATCATGTCATACCTCATTAACAATCATCACCTAAGCAATTGCCACCACTACTCGACTGTGAGTTTAACCTTATCCTTGTCCACCAGTACAAATACCTGCTGCTGAGCCAGTCAGTCCATCAACTTTGATCAATACACGCAGTAAATAGTTTAGCAATAAGTGCTTGAATCCACCAGTAGCTCTCGTATCTTACTCTACTGCTCATTTCTCTGTTGTTACACATTTGGACGACAAGAACTTGCATTTTGACTAGCCTTCGTTACACTTTAATGTGAAATATCACCACTGTGATAATGCAAATAAGTGGCTTCAGTCAACACACCAACAAGATTATTACTGTCCACGACATCAAAATACATCAGTTAATTCCGATATTTGTTGGGCAATGCAAACTCTTGTCCCCTGTGACAACCTTACTGACCAATGCAACAAGAGCCGCTACGTTAGTATTACGCCACCGGCTAATAATTAAAGCATCATTGTACCAAATATTCTAATAAACATGCTACGTGAACTTGATAACCCAGAACAAACAAACAAAAAAAAAACACTAACTATTCTAAACACAAATGTTAATGAATATACAATTTCACTTGCTGTCCCTTCAGGAATGAAACATATAAAAAAAAACATTTGCACAATTACAAATACATTATTCCCTATCTTGCGAGTCACACGGAATCATTTCATTCTGTGATTTTCTTGGGGTCAAAAAAGTTGCTGACAGGTTCCCTAGAAACACTGTCTTGGTGTCAAAGCTCTCCCATGGTTACCCGGACGAAAGTCTTTAAGTCACTCAAATCGGCATTTTGAACACGCACTGAACAGTGAACTGTATCTCACATTAAACACAAATGTCATAGTCACTCTCGGAGTACCATCCACACGTATGTGGTGGTCCAGAAATGGCCCTACAACTACTATTACCCACGGTTCTGTCCTTTCAGTTCATGGTGTAATTAAAAGTCGTAAGTTCCAACAAACAGCACTTATTCCCGCACCAATTCAAGAAATGTCTCCTACTACAGACGCAAATGTCAATGTCCCACTCTAGTTTCTTGCGTTCATACAATAATTAGTCACCAAACGACAACTGTCCTCTTCAAGAATACCAAGCGTCCCACATGCAATTCACAAAGCACACTTAACAAGTCACTGCCAAAAGTTTATGGATCCCACTGTTCAGTGGTCAAGACAAAACAAAACAATCGTCCTGTCTGCTAAAGACAAAATCTTTTTCACCACTCACAACGCGGAAACACCAGTCCTTCACTTTCCACCTTATGGAGACATACGAGCAGTCATCTTGCTTCACGGCTCCACAGTCCAGTACTAGTTAATAGTTGCTGGTAGCAAATGCCCGCCGGGTTCTGCCACACGTCGTTCATTCTGCCGTGGTGCCGCCGCGTGATCCGTTGAACAGAAGAAACCACCCGCTGTTGCCTCCGTGGGATACTTTCCCCAATCGTAAGGGTGGCGGAACTTATGAATGGCCAGTGGTACGTGCGTGTCGCCCCAGGCCGTTGACCTGCTGTAGCGGGTGCGTGGAGTGTACCCCGACCGGCAGTGGAGTGGGGAGCGCACCGGCTCTGTTGCCGACGTCTGCTTGGCTTATGTAGTATGGGCGCGTTCGGTGTAGCCCCTCAGCGCTACGACACCCAATCAGTCAGACGCTTCCGTGCATCTCGCAACATTACAGACAAAAGGATATTCTTACATTATTTAAATACTCATTGATTACATGTATGATCTATTAGATACATTGGTAATAAAAGAATCTTTGTTCTAAAAAAAATAAAATTATACACCCTAGTTTTCTACTCATACAACATCAACATTTATCTCTTTTCAATATACAGCCCACACTTGTGCTATTGATTGTACCTGTCGTCCCTCATACAAAACATGAAAGTGTTTTGTGAAGAAGGAATAAGACACAATCTATACAGCTCATAATTACAATATCAAATAGTAGACTACTCTAACATCCTATCACAGTGAAAATATTAGAAACTGTTGATTCTAAAACTACAATATACAGTGAACCTTTGTGCTTGTGACAGACTGAAATTAATACCCCTTGAAAGTGTTCTAGCAAAAAAATAAGAAATAATCTACACAGCTCACAATTACCTACCACGTGTTATTAAATAGTAAACTACTTTAACATCCTAACACAATAAACATCTTAGAAACTGATGACTCTAAATCTACAACATACAATGCACCTTTGTGCTTGTGACAGATTGAAATTAATATCTCTTTATATATTGTACCTTTTTATTATATATAACAACATTTCTAGGACATGTATGTACCACCCACACGATGTCAGATCCTGACCTGCCATCGAGGTTCATCCAAATGAAACAATAACACAATAATGTTTCCGTTATGGATCGGTAGCATCCCCTTTACAGGAGTGTGCGCATTGATCACACTACTCTACGACTCTCACTCACCAGACATCACATTTTCCTTCTCATTCAATCCATTAATACACTAACAGAATAGGTCTATAAGTCAGCTAACCTTAACACCACCACACTCACGACAACATACCATACCTTTGCTCCCTTATACTCAACCACATAACACATGAAGCTGCTTCGGAGATAGCTTTCCAGTCTCCGAATTCGTCCTTTCACTCTGGCACCTCTCTCCGTCAGCTTACCTCTGCATTCACTTTACCGATTATTCATCCTGCTAAATATCAACTTAGAATTGCGACATTTCATCTAAGAACAAAAAATATACAAATTATTCATCCTGCAAAATAACTGTACACATTCTTGGTACCGTTTTGATTAGTTATACTGGTACCAGGCTTCAACAACAACAAAAAAATTATTTTTGCCAAATTGCAAATCTTATGGTAAGAATTAGATTTACACTTATATTACATCCTGCGTCAGTATTCCACAACGTTCACCATCTGGATCTCATACTCCCTTTATGTCCTTTCACATTGTGCAGTTGTCCTCATCTCTTCATTCGTATTTCGGCTCTCCGTCCGTCCATTACTCCATCATTTCCTGGTCTTCCTTCGCCATTGGCATCAATCTCTATTGCAGCATACACAGGCCTCTCTGTAACATACATCTAAGACATTTCCACATTATTAATTCTACTCACCTTTATTTACCACTGTTTCATCACGTCGAATCTCTCTTTATTAATCACACTGCTTCACGTCGCATCTCTCCTTAAATATCACCTTTATCCACTACTATTTATCACGTCGCTTCTCTATCTACCATCTTTATCCACTCATTAATCATCACGTCGTTTCTGCTTGATCCTTATTCATATGACAAAAAATACGTACATACACCACTCTGTCGACTCCTGTTCATGACTCATTCGACTAGTCTATTCCGTCATACTTCCTGACATCCCGCCTGAAAATTGTTATGTTCGATTTGACCCTGCACAACGTTACACACCACAAATAAATACACTATCTACCATAAATTGCCTACTTTAGATCTATCCTTAACTTTTCCATAATTTGATGTTAGAAATGTGATGAAGCCCACGAGATTGTTTTCCCTTGATCGTCTCAATCAGTACAGTATTTTCATGGACAATCCGCCTCACTCTGAATGGTCCACTATACACCGTAAAGAATTTGCTAGCTAGGAATCTGAGCTTACATGAAAATTAAATGTGTGCAGAGAATATACAAGCTGGGAGAAATGGGACAGCCCAAGTGTTAGAAACTTTGGTGTTAGTGGCCTCTTTCACTAACACCAGATTCCGAACAACCATACACAGCACTTCATTATAACTGTCACCACGACTGTGGCATACTATAGATCAGATGGAATCTAATTTAAAAACTTCGATCACATTACTGATGTTACCTGTAACAGCAGTATAAACGTACCCTATTCCATACAGACCACAATGTTAACTTTCTACATTACGTGTTAAGTACCTGCAATAGTCAAATCGCACTAATTAAACTGGACTCATTGGCATTAACCTAACATTTTTAGCAACTGGTTTTTTGAGGAAACAGTCCTTTTACTTTAATGTTCCAAATAAAAATTTGCAAATTTTGCTCTTACAGACCAGCCTAACAGATGCCATTACTGGTGTTTTATTCTCTGCTCAGAAGTATGGTATTTGCATTCCTACATATCAGTAGAGTACGTCTGCTACATAGACAATTTTCAGTGACAGCGGCATGTGTTTTAAGGCAAGATGCTAAGGGCTGATATGTTGGATTAGTTTCTCCTATTCTTCAATCCATTATGACAAGAATGAAATGCCAGGATTCCACGCTCTCCTGTCATTCTGATAGTTTCTGCTGTTCCTATCCTCGACACTGTCTGACCTATGAGTCATGTCTCCGTTCACGATGTTGCTCTCATTACCCAGTTCCTGTAACATGTGGTGAAATGACGTGGAATCGTCTAAGCCTCTGCCTGCTATCACTATATCTCTGCGCAGTCTCACTGGCAACTTCGTTATACAGATCCTAATGAGCTCCCCAGTTTCGTATGGCACATCCAAATAGCTATTTCGTCTCAGCATTTCCTGATAGCACGACACTGGATCTCTTATACCACCTTCGTTACAATTTGGCATCATCAATATGCTTTGTGTAACCTGGTCCTGCTTACTTTTCGACCAGAATTCATTTAAATAGCTGCTACAGTCTTTAATAACTTCCTGCATTTTCACTTTAGCCTCGTCCCTCAAATGGTTACACACAAACTTCATTTTGAGGAGCAGTCCCCACGATGAAGGTAATGAATCTTGAAATTGAGACAGCCTTGGACTATACCCAGTTGGGTTTGCCACCTGTTTTATCCGACACAACCGTTCTTCTAACTCTCTGAGTTCGTCTTCCGCTTTCTGCCTATTTTCGTTTTTTGAATTTATCTCACTCTCCCTCTGCAATCTACCTGGTGGTGTGTCACCTTCGCTACTGCACGCTAATTGCAACTGTGCTAGTTCTTCCCTATGTTTCCTACGTATTTCTCATTGCGCCTCTTTAAGTTGTAATAGTGATTGTATCTCCCCATGGTTGGCATAAACCTCTCACTGCGTACTGTCAGAACCTGTCTCGCCTCTTATACTGAGCTTTTCTACATCTGCACTAATCGTATTCATTCTGACCACTACCTCTTTGATTCGCTCGTCCGGCAACATGTCCCTACATTCAGTAGTATCACTCTCTATTGCAAATATTCGTACCTCCAAATTATTGGCTTTTTCTTTCACGGCGTCACATACTTGCTTCAACGCACCCAGATTCTTCTCCCCCTCATCTAACCGATTATTAACTGCGGGCAGACGCTCATCGATAACTGTGTGTAGCTTCCTCATTGCCTCTTTATTTCCCTTATCCATTGCCTCCAGTCTTTCCTTATTTGCTTCCAATCTTTCCTTAGTCTCCCTATCTCTCTCCTTATTATCTCTATCTATCGCTTCCAATCTTTCCTTATTTGCTTCCAATCTTTCCTTATTTTCTTCAAATCTTTCCTTATTCTCCCTATCTCTCTCCTTATTATCTCTGTTCATTGCTTCTAATCTTTCCTTATTATCTTTATCCTTCGCTTCCAATCTTCCCTTATTATCTCTATCCATCCTCTGTAAAAACTGCAGTAGCACATTGTCATTTGCTACTTTCAACGCGCTCACCTCGTTCGCCTGTGAAACCGTAGCTTCCCTAAGGGTAGCTGCACTTTCACTGCATACCTGACCTAGTCCCGGCTCGCCCGCGTCGTCGGGAAAAGCCCCCGATAGTGAACAAAGCCCGCCGCTCAAAGGATCACCTAGCAGCGGTCCACTGAACAATTCAGCCCACTCCGAGTGTTTGCCGTTCCCGCTCATTAGCTCATGGTCGACACCTACTTCCTGCTGCACTGCTACGTTCACCCCAGAATCGCTATTCTCCATGGTGACTACACTTTTTGACTGCGACCTAGTTACTACGGACATTACGCAAAAAAATATTATACAACTATCTTCCAGCCTTGGACGATACAGCAATTAATTAGATAAAAAAATAAAAGATCCTCACCAATCCAGAAAGAAATTGCAAACAAAAAAAATTTTACTTCTTAGCGCTATCACAATATATTCCACCAAAATAATAAAAAAAAATCTTAACAGCAAAATATCCTGGCAGGGTCGAAATTATGAGAGGCACCCACATGCCTTGCTCATACTGTGGCATCAAGCTGTCAGGCCTGCAAGATGAGTGGTCTGCCAAGCGAGTGGATTCATTGTTATTTATCGAGTAACATGAACTCTCGTACACACAATTAAGTCACAAATTAACCTCCTGTATGAATAATACGCAACGGAAACGCACATCTGACTATCAGTGATTTACAGAACTCTGACTTCACTACGCACTGGCAATACCACATTTTCTTTTTGTCTTTTATTTAACGGCTTTTATCAACACGTGGCCACCGCACTGAATATGAATGGCACACACATTGTAAATTCAGGACATCATGACAACATACAATTCGAAGGAAAAGTCCACCAATCTTTTTCTTTTCACTATCTTATTTATTCCGATAAATTCTCTAACCTAAACACACAAATTCTATAACCTACAACAATAACACATGAGAAATTCCGCCCAGTGGGCATGGCTTTACATTGGTGAATCTCTATATTATGGTCTCGTAATTATTTAACGCTACAGTGCACTTTCTGGATAGGATGGTGGATCTTTTATTATTTCTCACACTTTGACTCTCACAATCATCATCACGAAACTATCCTCCAGACCGAGCAGTACAGAAGGAACAAGCATAACCCACTAATCTTTTGAAACTACCTTGCTACTCTCCCATGCAAACCACACATACCCAAATTACATGACATACACCACACTACGACATGGAATACAAAACACTAAATAGTCACAACATTATCACTTTCAGCTTTCCCACTTCAATTAGTATTTATCCCAGTTTCACACGACACTGCCCCACTTCGTAATTCTAATTTCCTACTATGAACTCTGGAGATATATGCACGTCTACCTGTGCAATGCAAGCCAAGTGGTGTTGCTGGATAGACGGCCAACTCACCTTGCTTCTCTCTCAGAGTTTGAATCTAGCGTCACACGGAATCATATCACGCAAAGTAATATTAAGAACGTATTCATCACACACGCGAGCCCTCAACTGATACCATGGACGAGTACTTCTCTTTATCCTTTGTCTCATACACAGATTGAGACTCACACAGTACTCACCACGTGGAAGTACTCGTCTCTAATTTCAAGTCCTGCACACGCCATTTCTTAAATATTTCAACTTATGGTACACACGCTATTTCTTAAATATTTCAACTTATTGTACATACGCTAGTAATTCAGCTTAACTTAAGCACACGGAAGTATTTCAACTTATTGCTACACGTGGTTTCATTGTGACCGTTGGTCACTTCCGAAGATTACTACAATCCCATTAATATTACCTGCCTGACATTTAATTCTCCCCACAAAAGTTCCTGAAATAGAGAAATTATTATTTCAAACTACTCTTAAATATTCCACATGCACACCATGTCTCCACTCTTTTGTCATTACGGAGCACAACTAAAACAGGTCTTAACAGCACAAGATCCAGCGGCAGAGTGCTGAAACATGGCCGTTCTCCAGGTCCTCTCACACCTCTGTCGAAGTGGGGGAGCACCTTGCTACCGTATTGGTCAGCCACATTTCAGGTGCTCAAAGCTCAGGTAAATTTCATCTCTTTGGTCCCACCAAAGGTGGCCAAAGGATCGACTCAAAGATGATCATATATTCACATTCACTATCTGCGGTTAGCAGACGACCATACATTCATTCATTTCACAGATCTCACCAAACTGGATGTAGGGATTTACTTTGTGGGAGTGCACATGTGATCAATTAAATAAATAAATCGACATTCTTTCCCACACTGGTGTCCGGCTTCGCTGTATTAATTGAAATTGAGTTATTTTACAAAAAAAAATGTGTTGTTCTGACAAAAATAATGAAGTATGTTGTACCTATTTTCAATGTCGGGCGGTACTGTACCCTTTCAACTTTTATACCTCAATGTCACATAATATGAGTACATCTATCCTTCAGGCGAGCCATTAACGCACCTTCGTTCACTGCCTCTCCTTCTACACTACTCTTTAATGCGCTGATCAACACTACAGTAAATTCATTTTTAGCGGAAATTTCTCATACAGAATTAGAAACTTTTGATGCAGAATGCTTACATAATACTTATAAAATTATTGCCATTTTTTTAAAATTTACGTATTTGTAAAACAATTATCTAAGAAAAATTAAAATACTGTGAAAGTTGTTATTCTCTCTACCGACAGATGTTAGCAAAGTACCAGTACGTAGCCTGAAAGAGCAAAGTTACTGCAGCCATTAATTGATGCCGTGGGATGTACTTCGTGGCTTACAGCCGGGACGATACTTCACTATAGACTCTTAGAAAAGTATATGAAAAAAGTTACAGTAAGAAAAAAGTTATATTAGAACTTTTGTCCAGTGTGCTGCATTGTTACAACTTATCCCGCTGGAAGTTGCCACCAGTGTCGAGGAAGCCATCAGGTGTGAAAGGAAGCGCGCTCTCCACAATAATGTTCACATAGTCCACAACTGTTGTGTTGCTCCCGACTCCTACCACAAGTCTCATGGAAGCATAGATGATTGTCCCCCACAGAATAATACTGCCCCAACTGGTCTACTTACGTGGTGGGTGCATGTTACGAACAGCCGTTCGCCTGGATGGCGGCGTGATCACGACCATACACCTAGTGAAAAAAGAAACGGGCTTCATACGACTATACAACAAGTTTCCTTTGAACTGTGATCCCGTGCCCACTGCTAATGTAATTGTCAACATGGGCACAAGCAGGGGTCTTCTCCTGCGGAGACCCGGGTTCAGTAATGTCCGCTGAACCGTGTGCTCTGGACAATTATGCTTAAAGTAACGTTGTACTCTGTCGTCAGATATGCCACAAATCGCCTGTTCTGCTTTACAGAGAGGGAACCTCCGACATCCATTTCTTGTGATGGGATGCGGACGTCCAAAATATTGTCACCTACTAGTTGTTTCGTTGTCCTTCAACCACTTTCCTTACACACTCATGACAGTAGCAAATGAACAGTGGAGCAGCTTTGCCTTTCCAGAGACGCTTGTTCCCAGACACTGGGCCATAATAATCTGTCCATTTTCAGAGTCGATTACGTCGGTGAATTTACTATATGCGACCTATATCGTCGCTAGAATGACTCGCCATTTTTCTCTGCTCCGCTTATACATATTCTTTGCTGTTTCAAGTGCACGCAACTCCACCAGACCGCACTGGATCTCGTGGTGACTCAATACAGTAATATTCTTACGTAGGATCTACAGACTATTTTCAGATAACTTCTTTCATCATAATCGATTTTTTTGTTAAGCCCATAACCGTGTCACTCATGATGTAAATAATGAAAAACCTCACCAATTACTTTTTTCACGCTTAGCACAACGCGTTTCGTGAATTTATTCTCATTTTCAAAAGCATTTGTTTACATAATTAATATTTATTGTGGCACTTGCATGAGTCATTTTCTGCCTCTCTTGCATTGTTCAATAGTACAATAATACAGTTGTGCATAGTACAATAGTAGTCTCTCTCTCGCTCTCTCGCTCTCTCTCTCTCTCTCTCTCTCTCTCTCTCTCTCTCTCTCTCTCTCACACACACACACACACACACACACACATTCAAAATCAGCGCCATAGCACACACAAGACCAACGATGAAGAAGTGAATGTATTGTCAGAAGTGTCTGCTCGGATCACATTTCACCACATTTTGTGTAAGTGCATGTGAGGTTAAGTAGTGAGCGGAAATTTATGAGGAACTGAGTGAAAGCAATGCACTAAATAGTAGCTGATTCAGACACCAATCAGGGACACGAAACAGGAAGGAAAATGTAAGTACAGAAACGTACATAACCTCTAACGTCGAAACAGCTCTCCACAAATATGCAATAATTTTCTTCATAGCTACTTTGCAGACGACATGCTGTCAAAAAAACGACGAAAACGAGCACTAAAATAATAATTTGCGATGTAATTTTAAGGTGAGTGTCCAAACAAAACGAAGCAAATTGCAAATATTGTATTTCTTAGGCCTACAGTAGTTAAATTATTACAAATGTGATATTGTCCTTTACCGAAAATAAAAAAAATTAACCCACAGAAGATGACACATTGGTGTCGAAACATGTCTGGGGAAATATAAAAATAAACTAATTGTGTTTGCATAAGGCTAATTTCCAAAACAACCATTTCTTACAATAGTTGTATTTTAGATTTTCTACTGCAATAAGACAATCTGACAAAATGTGTCTTGGAATGTTTTTATATGCTAATATTAGAGATGGTATTTTTGTTTGTCTACTTACTAGTATTGTGCCTCCTTCATTACACACAATATCTCACTCAGCTAAATCATCGTTTACACTATTTGTTTTTGTAATCAGATGGTTCAGATGGCTCTGAGCACTATGGGACTTAACATCTATGGTCATCAGTCCCCTAGAACTTAGAACTACTTAAACTTAACTAACGTAAGGACAGCACACAACACCCTGCCATCACGAGGCAGAGAAAATCCCTGACCCCGCCGGGAATCGAACCCGGGAACCCGGGCGTGGGAAGCGAGAACGCTACCGCACGACCACGAGATGCGGGCGTTTTTGTAATCAAAAGATGCTACATAGATATTACAACACTGCCGTTTCACAAAGGCTTACACTATTTGTTTTTGTAATCAAAAGATGCTACATAGATATTACGACACTGTCATTTCACAAAGAGTATGTACACAGTCAGACATGTAACATTTTCTGTTTAACATCTCTGACTTGGTGAAACAGTAGTGTCGTAATATCCCTGTAGCACGTTTTGATTACAAAAATTAACAGTGTAAATGCCGATTTGCTTGCGAGTGATATTGCGTGTAATGGAGAAGGCAAAATACAAGTACATAAGTAGATAAACAAAAATACCAACTCTAACATTAGCGTATGAAAACATTCAAAGACTCATTTTGTCCGATTCGCCGATTACAATGTAACTTCAAAAAGTCAGTTACAGTGCAAGAGAGGTAGAGAATCACTCATGCAAACTTCACAAAAATATTTATGTAAACATGTGTGCTTGAAAATGAGGATAAATTTTCTAAATGCGTTCTGCTAAGCATAATTTAAATGTTGTGATTTTTTATTATTTAAATCTTCAACTCTCAGATAGCTTCATTTTTTCTCTATGTGCGCGGTAACATGTTATTCGTTCTATCCACACGAGTCTGAGTCCAGAATCGGTCATTATACTGAGCCGGCATTCATCTCAAGACATCATTACCGCCCGATTAGCGTACGTATAAGGCTGTCCCGATGGTGTCTTGAAGGTGGTAGAACCAAGTATGCATTTCCAAACCGCACAGTCGTCAGGTGTTCGTGGGGAAAACATTAATGACTCGAGTACTAGCGAGATCTGAAACACTTCGTGAAGGAACAGCGATTTCATTACTGTTCACCAGTTGCGCCATATAGCTAACTTCTCAACGTATTGTTCAAATTCCATGATCTCCAGGTCATATGACGCGGTAACAGCAACTTTCCCCAGTCCTGAAGTCACCTACCATCCTGACACCGGCCTCAAGCCGACCAACTTCCCTGTTATTGAGACTGGGCCTTGTAGCCATACACCTAGATAAATGTGCAGGAATATGCTATTTGCAGATAAACATCTCCCAACAGAAAAGATTACTTTTACTTTTACTGTGGTCGTGGTTTAAAGACTGCGTCCAGCAAATGTGAGCCCATATAGGGCTGTTGTGCGTACCGCTGGACGGATAGCTGATTAGCGTCCTCTCATAGTCAGTTCAGGCAGAGACGATGACACACTTCAATGACAGAGTTCTAGATCTTAATGTCCCCCAGCAATTGTCAAACAGTGCCCATCTACTGCCTGCTGCATTTATCGTGAATTTTACAGGGCGAGGAAACAGTCACGTATCCTCACTATTGCTGTCACCACGTTCTGTTGCCCTGTCTTAAAGATTTATCTATTTGATTGTTTTATGAAGTGATATAGCTAAGTACGTCATCTTCTTGAAATATTGCCCTGCAAAAGCTTAGACCGTAGTATCATCTATGGTTTCCCTGTCAGCCTGTTAGGTAGTAACAAATTTCTCTTGAGCCATGCTTAGTATACCTATTATCACACAGCCAGAACCTGTGAAAATGTGATGGATTGAAACTTAGAGAATTCACAACGGTTTTTCTCTGTCACATTGATCTAGTACAAGAAAAATGACGGATGTAAAATCTTAGAAAAATGTGTGTGCCACTTTAAGTCACATACACCGTGATCGTAATGGAGTAAACGCATGAGGCTGTGGTTATTCGGTTTAAACGTACAGTTAAGTATTACGTAAACTGAAACGGCTCCTGACATAAGAATAAGATTGTAGACGTATTATCACTGTGAAAATGTAATATTTTTGTAACTTAGCTCACGTGTCAATCAACAAGTTTCATTTCGAGGAGTTGACCCACGGACCATCAAAGTAGTGAAATGCATGCAGCGAATTCTACGCTTCGCCTGCAGTGTAAGCTTCTCTGCGCAGCGATTGTGTTGTGTGAGACGCCTACATACAGGCGCGTTACTCCCAGGCAGTCGGTAGCACAGTATGTAGGCGACTGCTGAGCTAATATTGTAACAGATAAATGGCTCTTGGGGTAACTGGTAAACAACTGAAGTTGTAAATAACATGTAGAGTTATTTAACAGCAAACTGATTTCCATTTGAGGTAAGTTCTTTTATGTTTCATGTCCTTTATTTATTTATGAATTCATTGCAGATATCACTATTACAGATCTCTCTAATACTCTACAATATATTTTTAGCGAGCAACAAAGCAATACGTGCAGTGCACGACGATATAACAGTAATAATAACAATGATATTAATTATAATAATAGTAATAATAATGTGATATTACAGCATCTCAAAAGTTGCACAATTGTTAAAGACAAAATATTTTTGTTAATATTGACCAAATAAGCAAAAAGACAAACCGCAGATTAAATACATATGTCACCGTGTAAGGTACAGAACAAAACCTTATTGTCACATGTTCAATAAATGCAAATTACAGCTTGAAATTTCCCATTGGGTGCTATATTAAACTAGAGGTCTTAAACTGCTTTCGATAAAAGTCGGTTGTTTATTTCAGATATAAAGCACCACAACGGACTCAGGGATTAGTGACCACCATGTAGTCATACCAAGATTCACATCTGCAATATCCAAATCTACCAAAAATAAACACCAAACATATCTATTTAAATGGAGATAAAAATTTCCCTGACGCGTTCTTAAGTGATAGTGTCCTGCCCTCCCAGGTAACTGTGTAATGGTTGACCAGATGTGGCCTACATTCAAAGGAATTATGTCAGCGGCAGTTGAGATATTTATACGGAAATAATTAATAAAAGACGATACTGATCCCTTATACGCAAAACAGGTCAGAACACTGTTGCAGAAGCAACGAAAAATTTACAAGAACACAAAGTCTCCAAGACCGACAATGTTTTGTTGAAGCTCGAAACATAGTGCCGACTTCAATGCGAGATGTTTTTAATACTTCCCATCACGAAATTCTGTCTCTAAATCTGACAGAAAGTTCAAAGAGATTCTGTTGTATGTAAAGCACATCAGTGGCAAGACATAACCAGTCCCTTTATTGCATGATGCCAGTGGTAATATTACCGAAGACAGCGTCACTAAAGCGGAGTTATTAAACATAGTGTTTCGTAATTTCTTCACCAAAGTACGCGATGTAAATATTCTAGAATTTGTATCAAGAACAGCTGCCAACATTAGTAATTTAGCAGTAGATATCCCCTATGTTGCGATAAAGCTTAAACCACTTAATAAAGGCAAGGCGTCCAGTCCAGATTGTGTACTAGTTAGGTTTCTTTCAGAGTATGCTGATGCAGTAGCGCCATATTTAGCTACCACAACAACCGCTCGCTCGACAAAGGATCCGTACCAAAATACTAAATAAGTTGCACGGGTCACACTAGTGTTCAAGAAATCAAATAGGAGTAATCGGATGAATTACGACTCACACCATTGGCGTCGATTTACAGTCGGATATTGTAACATATACTGTGTTCGAACGTATTACCACAAACATAACGGTGTACTGGCAATTAGCACGGATTCAGAATATAACGTTCTTGCGAAACACAACAAAAACCCTTTATTATCACCAAGTAATGAATGCCGTCGACAGGGTACCTCAAATTGATAAATTGATTCCATATTTCTAGATTTCCAAAAGGCATCTGAGACGATTCCTCACAAGCAATTGCTAATAAATTTGCGTGCTTGTGGAGTATCGCTTAAGCTGTGCTACTGGATTCGTGATTTTCTATCAAAAAAGTCACAACACGTAGTATTCGACGGAAAATCTTCGAGTGAAACAGAAATGATATCTGACGTTCTCCAAGGAAGTGTTATAGGCCCCCTGCTGTTCCTAATTTATATCAATAATTTGCGAGACGATCTGAACAGCCCTGTTAGATTGTTTGCAGATGATGCTGTAGTTTAGCGTCTAGTTAAGTCATCAGAAGATCAAAACCACTTGCAATATGAGTTAGACAATATATCTGTATGATCCGAAAAGTGATAAATCTGCATAAGGAAAAATGAGATGTCATCCGCATAAAAGCCAAAAGAAATACGTTAAATTTCGGTTACACGATAAATCACACAAATCATAAGGCTGTCGACTCAACTAAATACCTAGGAATTACAATAAGAACAATTTAAATTGGAACTATCATGTAGGTTATTTTGTGGGTAAGGCAAACCAAAGACTGAGTTTCCTAGGTAGAACGCTTAGAAGATGCAACAGACCTACTGAGAAGTAATGCTGTGCTGTAGGGGATCCGTACGAGATAGGACTGACGGAGGACATCAGAGAAGTGCAAAGAAGGACAGTTCGTTTTGTGTTATCGCGAAATAGGAGAAATAATGTCGCCAATATGATAAGCGAGTTGGGGTGGCAATCATTAAAGTAAAGCCATTTCTCGTTGCAGCGAGACGTTTTCATGAAATTTCAGTAAACAACTTTTTCTTCTGAATGTGAAAATACTTAGGAGGAAATTATCATCGTACTAAAATAAGAGGAATCTGAGATGGTACGGAAAGATTTAGGTGTTAATACTTCCCTTGCGCTACTCGAGAGTAGAACGGTAGATAACTAATCTGAAGGTGATTCCAAGAACCCTCTGCCAGACACGTAAGTGTGAATAGCAGAATAGTCATGTAGATGTAGATCTATACATAGGCTTACCGTTGATCACTATAAAGTTATTACATTATCTGAATGTGTCACAGCAGGATTGTATTTCTGAAGAGAGGACGTCTGAAATCAATTTCGCAATTAAATGCATCAAGTTTCAAGCTGGGAAAAATTCAGTGCCTATCCTTGTGTTCAAAGGGGCTCTGAGCACTATGGGACTTAACATCTGAGGTCATCAGTCCCCTAGAACTTAGAACTACTTAAACCTAACTAACCTAAGGACATCACAGACATCCATGCCAGAGGCAGGATTCGAATCTGCGACCGCAGCTGTCGCGCGGTTCCAGCCTGAAGCGCTTAGAACCGCTCATCCACAGTGGCCGTCTATCCTTGTGTAAAAAAGCGTAAACGATGGGAACAAATTTTATTTTTAATCTTTCTGGTCTAACTTCCGTTGCTCAGAATATTATTTTAACGATTTTTTGTTTATATCTATCTACATACAACCGAAGAAATACACTCCTGGAAATTGAAATAAGAACACCGTGAATTCATTGTCCCAGGAAGGGGAAACTTTATTGACACATTCCTGGGGTCAGATACATCACATGATCACACTGACAGAACCACAGGCACATAGACACAGGCAACAGAGCATGCACAATGTCGGCACTAGTACAGTGTATATCCACCTTTCGCAGCAATGCAGGCTGCTATTCTCCCATGGAGACGATCGTAGAGATGCTGGATGTAGTCCTGTGGAACGGCTTGCCATGCCATTTCCACCTGGCGCCTCAGTTGGACCAGCGTTCGTGCTGGACGTGCAGACCGCGTGAGACGACGCTTCATCCAGTCCCAAACATGCTCAATGGGGGACAGATCCGGAGATCTTGCTGGCCAGGGTAGTTGACTTACACCTTCTAGAGCACGTTGGGTGGCACGGGATACATGCGGACGTGCATTGTCCTGTTGGAACAGCAAGTTCCCTTGCCGGTCTAGCAATGGTAGAACGATGGGTTCGATGACGGTTTGGATGTACCGTGCACTATTCAGTGTCCCCTCGACGATCACCAGTGGTGTACGGCCAGTGTAGGAGATCGCTCCCCACACCATGGTGCCGGGTGTTGGCCCTGTGTGCCTCGGTCGTATGCAGTCCTGATTGTGACGCTCACCTGCACGGCGCCAAACACGCATACGACCATCATTGGCACCAAGGCAGAAGCGACTCTCATCGCTGAAGACGACACGTCTCCATTCGTCCCTCCATTCACGCCTGTCGCGACACCACTGGAGGCGGGCTGCACGATGTTGGGGCGTGAGCGGAAGACGGCCTAACGGTGTGCGGGACCGTAGCCCAGCTTCATGGAGACGGTTGCGAATGGTCCTCGCCGATACCCCAGGAGCAACAGTGTCCCTAATTTGCTGGGAAGTGGCGGTGCGGTCCCCTACGGCACTGCGTAGGATCCTACGGTCTTGGCGTGCATCCGTGCGTCGCTGCGGTCCGGTCCCAGGTCGACGGGCACGTGCACCTTCCGCCGACCACTGGCGACAACATCGATGTACTGTGGAGACCTCACGCCCCACGTGTTGAGCAATTCGGCGGTACGTCCACCCGGCCTCCCGCATGCCCACTATACGCCCTCGCTCAAAGTCCGTCAACTGCACATACGGTTCACGTCCACGCTGTCGCGGCATGCTACCAGTGTTAAAGACTGCGATGGAGCTCCGTATGCCACGGCAAACTGGCTGACACTGACGGCGGCGGTGCACAAATGCTGCGCAGCTAGCGCCATTCGACGGCCAACACCGCGGTTCCTGGTGTGTCCGCTGTGCCGTGCGTGTGATCATTGCTTGTACAGCCCTCTCGCAGTGTCCGGAGCAAGTATGGTGGGTCTGACACACCGGTGTCAATGTGTTCTTTTTTCCATTTCCAGGAGTGTAATTAATGTAAGTTTAGTTAACCGCTAATGCAAAATGTTCTTTCTTCAGATGTAAAACACCTGATACATTTTTATCAAAATTTTGTGATAAATGCTTCAACATTTTAAACATCTTGATATATATTTAAAATCAGAGTTAAAATTAGTGTGTTTAAAATTTCAGGTTTGTTATGTTGTTAGATAATCGTTATGTGACCAGTAGAGACATTTAAATTGAAGAAGACTAAAACCACGTTTCAACATGCACATGTGATCATATTCAAACTTTTTTAGGTTAAAGTGGCTGAAGCTGCTGTATTTTATAGTTAGGGGAACAACATGGGAGAGGCTGTGAAAGAGGGTGTTTTGTGTTCACGCTAGAACTCTCCCTTCGAGAAGCACAGGAGCTTGTTTCATAACATTATTGCACTTTCTTCTCCAGTTTCGCATTTTAGGTATTGCATTCACTGACAAATCAGATATTTCTAAGATTGCCTTGCAATTCTTCTGTGTCCAGCTGCACTGTGCTTGATTAGATGCATTAGCACTAAGTTTTCTTTCCTCTGTAACATACGATTAAGACGATTCTTCTTTACATTGTTGAACTTCTATACAATATTACACCTTCTATTTTTCTTTCTACTATGTATGTGGTATTATCGTTAAAGATTTCTTTGTTACGTCATTTTTGCCATTTATTTTTTCGTTTATCACCACAGGTTATATGTATAATATTTTTAATTTTATGCTAACATTTGAATTCCAAAATCCGATAAACATTTTGCTATTTCGACTTCTGAATACGGTTTGACGTTTTCCTAAATTTTCAATACG
This sequence comes from Schistocerca nitens, assembly GCF_023898315.1. Taxonomy (NCBI): domain Eukaryota; kingdom Metazoa; phylum Arthropoda; class Insecta; order Orthoptera; family Acrididae; genus Schistocerca; species Schistocerca nitens. Next base: position 599,868,212 of record NC_064614.1, on the reverse strand, counting down.
TCGGTCGTGACAGCTTTATATAAAATTTAATGCAAATCTTGTACGGTAGATAACATTTCAAGCAGTTGAAACTACGATCCTGCTTTGTTGTTCAGACCTTACCAACGCCTTCTAGATACACAGGCCTATAGACAGCATCGGTATTGGGACAAGACGTCACCAGTCGTAGATTATTTGTTATACAATTCTTCAGTTCACGATTGAATTGAGTTGAAAGTGTGTGTCACTTGAAATTATTAGAGTTGAAGCAGTATACGCCTGTAGTTCTTGTTTAAATTATAGGATACAAGTGCTGTATTCCCTATTGCAATGGAATTTATAAATCCGAAGAAGAAATGAAAGTGCACATGTTCCGATTATCAAATGCAAGAAGGTAAGAAGTTTCTGGCTCCCTGAAATTACTAGAAAGGATTTTATGCCTACAAATCGTTCAAAAGATGATAATTTCTGACATGTTATCTGTATCCACCACGCTATATTTGTCAGTTGTTTTTAAAAGTAGTTATGTATAAAGTAAAGAGATCATTGTTCTGTAATTAAACACCACAGCAGACAAGATAAGTACGAAGGTGGCTATGAAATATTTGTCATTAACGTAAATGGTTTGACGAAGGATAGTAGTATTGATTGTCGTTGTTCTGTGACAGATCTGTCACAAACATTTCCAACTGGAAAGTGTTGTTTAGACAGCAGCTGCTTTCACGAGAAAACAAGACGAATTTTAAATGTAAATCTTGAAAGATCGAGGATAAAAGAAGCATGTATTCCGTCGATATTTACTGGTTGAACATCCTACCTGTCACTGCAGCTGGCTTTCCCCTGATGAAAAGCGAAGCACAACTTTTGAAAGACACGGATGGAAACGCGGAGAGGAATATCATGAATATCAAAACGAAAATAAAATTTCAAGTATATCTCTGTTAATAAGGAGTCAAAGGTGGAGTTTTTTTTTATTTTATTTTATCTTTTGCTTCAAGACCGTCATCAGTAAGACACAGTGTAATGTTTGTTAACATAGAGACACCAGTATCTGTACCTCAGGTGAGTTACTCGGTAACTGCTAATGGAAGCTTCAGTTTATCATAAAGCAATTTTAGTTATAACTATCGAATATAAATAAATTCTTCCTGAAAGTAAATTATTATCATGATATTGGAAGTATAGCTACTGAAGTCTGTTGAAATCCGTGCACATTCTGATTCTGAAGATAAACTGCTCTTATTAGAGACACTATAAGGTATTTTATATGCGTTTATTGAAAAACTAATGATATAGGTGTTTTTTTCAGTTTGTAAACTTTGAAACACATCTTGTGAGTAGCAAGCACAGACTAAAATATAAACCAGAGGACATGATGTTTTTCTCTCTTATGCAAATTATTTCTCCAGCTGCCTACAGCTTCGTGAATAATCTGGAAACTTGTTAATGCCTGACCGAAATACGTTTCGTTTTCATATGACTCTTCCAGTAGGCCTAATGCTGCTACAGAACAGAGCGTCT